>NC_090728.1:149371681-149404181 GCF_036898095.1 Palaemon carinicauda
ACTCCTGGCGCGAATATCCCTTGCTTTTGTCTTTAGGGATATCGCATAAGATCAGAGGACGTATTCTTGACACGCCACATAGCTATCTACACCCCTAATAGTGTTTACGCTTCGAGAGGGGAAAGTGGCAATAATTGTAGGAGGGCCGTTATCAAGGCAACGCTCCTATGTGTACTGTTGTTGAGCGCCAGTACGACACTGTGTCCTGGCGCCATCTTGTCATTCTTTCTCAAGTAGCGTACCTAGCTCGGTGTTATTCCTTGTGCCTCTCGCTAATTTGGAGTTTATTGCTGCTGTGATGCTTTCCCCAGCCTCATCTGCCTCTGGAAAGTTGAGTATTATCTTTAATTTGTATAAATGTAAGCTCTTGCCAGTTTTTATCTTCGATTAAGATCGTAATTAATGTAACAAGAGCTGTTGCCTAGCCGGATGGCGTCTTGGACGCGGTCGTTCTGTTTGCATGTGCATTTTTTGGGCTCAGGCCATGTCGTCCTGATGGAAGGTTCCTTCAGTAGCTTCCTTAGGGTATATTTGACTACAGTAGATATTCCCAGAGAATTAAACTAAAGGTTTCACAGAATTCTAACTTCTGGCGCAAGTACCCATAAGGTTTCCCTTTAGGATATCGTATAATAACAGGGGACGTATGCTTGACACGCCACATAGCTATCTGCACCCCACATAGCGTTTACGCTTCGAGGGGGAAGTGTGGCAAGTTATGGGAGGAGCCGTTACTAAGTTCTCCTCCTCCGTTACTGTTACGGTACTCTGTGATGTCATAACCGCCTCCATGTTTGGCCGCCATCTTGGTTGACGTCACCGTTGCACGCCTTCTTCATTCCTTCACTCGTAGCGTCTTTGACCAGGTTTTTTTTTCCCAATTATTCACTATTAGTTTCGTCATGTCGCAATCTTCAGCCTCGCCTTCTTCTGGAAAGTTGAGTACCATATTCTTGTATTGTATAAATTAGCTCTGACCATAAAGTAACGCCAATTTATATTAAAATACCCTGTTTTGTGGCGGAGCTACTGCCTTAACCGGAGGCGTCATGACGCTGACGCCGTTGTTCGTATCGCATGCTTTATTTAGTTAGAACAACCTTCCCGGTTTTATATCTAATGTCAGTATTAGTTATTTAGTCTTTATTGCTAGGAATTAGTTATATTATGCCGATAGTATTCGTTTTCGGTGAGTGTAGGTAGCCGAATCCTCTCGCTAGCTTGCTAGCCTAGCCCCTAGGCTCGATAGCCTAGGCGTTTTAGTTTACTTTCATGTATGATATAATAAGTGTTCCTAGTGTTAAATTATGAAATGAAGATGTTAGGCATTTATACATATAAGATACAGAGATTGCACATGTTTTTCCTCCTTCTAGGAAGTATACAAGGGGTTTCCATGATCTTGGTAGTAGACTCCCTCGCCCCTAACCTAACGCCTGGGCTTTTGTATACTTTCTCACCTCCCCGGTTACCTTCATAGCAAGGTAATCTCTCCTCCCTCTGAGGTAGCTTAGGCTACATCTTAGCCCTCCTTACCTTGAATCGTATTCAAGTGAGGTTAGGCTACGATTTTCTTTCCCCACCCATAGCCATAGTTCATGCGCTTTGAGTTTAGGACAGAACCTCAGAGTACCAGTCGTTTGCCACCAGCTACCTCATTAGGCGAATGAACTCTCCTTTTGGTCCCGCTGGTCGGCAAAGGGGCGGGCGGCCTCTGCCTTTCCCCCTAGACCAGACCTGGTAGGGTTACGACCCTTCCTCCCTGTGGCCTAGCGACTTGTCCTACACCTGCCTTCCCCGGACTATGGGATATGTTCCCCTAGCCTAGGTTAGGCAGGCCATGTGATTCTGTTTCTTTATAGTTTAGGACGGCACATCTGTGCCGCTCCTTCTCTGTACTAACCTACCCTAGGCTGAAGAACGAATTTTTCCTACACCTAGGTTATTGCCGGTACTGGAACAGAACCCCCCTGGAGTGCCGGTGAGGGCTCACACCTTCCCCTACACCCCTTCTCAGGACCCTCTCCCCTTCCCCCTCTGTCCTTTGGTGATGGCCTAGCCATCACACCCCTGTCCACCGTCCTATAACTCGACTGAGTGCTGGCGGGTTGTGGGGTCGGCCCGGTCCTTTCGTTGGTTAGTCCAAACTGCCAGGTTTCCCACATAATTGAACTAGGGGATAGCATACGACAGGTCGGTCTGCCGGCGGTAGACCTCTCTATCTTAGAGTGTTCTTCGGTCCTCCCTTGGGCCACCACCCACAACTCTAGCCGACTGCCGGCTCTGTTGCGGCTGGATGGAAGCTTGCCATTCTCTCCCTTCCATTTGAACACTCCTTCCGGAGGAAGACGAGGTTAGGGTAGTGAGCTACCGCCCTTCCATCCTCCTTCCTCCATACTTTCTCTCTATCTCAATCAGTGCTGGTCCACTGTCACACTACTCTGCCGGCTATACCCGTCAGTTTAGACCTGGTATCCTCTCTGTCTCATAGATTGAAGTCAGGGTCGGAGTACCTAAAGCCGGTTGCCTGCCGACTGCCGGGGGCCATCATCCTGAGGTTTCGGCCTTTTGCCGCCACATAGACTGATGGCTGGGAGGGGTTCCCGCTCATTTGGAGATTCGCCGGCGCCCGGCGCGCTTCCGTCGTGCCGGCGTGCTGCTGGCACCGCCTAATAATATTACATCAGTGGACTGTCACCTCTCCTCTACCGGCAGTGTCTATTGTATAGCTATATACGATAGCCAGTACATCTATGGTATAGTACATACCCTAGTCAGAAAACTATGGTGTATAGTTATGCAGCAAACATTTATAGCATACTTTGTGCATCCATGCGCAGTCCCTTGCCGGGACCTACCTGAATTGGGGATAATCTACTCTCCTTTTCCCTTAAGATGAATGGACTCAGCTCTCTCCCTCTCACCATTGCTAATACTCTGGAGGAAGCACAAGCTGTGCGATTATCCATTTCGGATATCCCTTCTCCCTCCTTAGGGTGTTCTCAAGAAGGCCCTAGAATTAGTTATGGTGTGAGGTCACGGCAATTGGCTGGGCGGGATGCACATGTATGTGTCTTTTCTGCTTCATTTCCAGCTTACTTATCCTAAGCTTACACTTGGAAAGGAATCTTATATTTATATTGTAATTGAAATTACTTTTAAAAAACTAATTTAAGAATACTTTAAGTCAATGATATAGACTTCTGTAGACTCATGTACCCATTTCTTCTTTACAGGAGGAGTACATCCCTTGTGAGAGCGCCTTCTGCAGCGTTCGGCGCCTGGACTTCTATGGCCACCTGGCGTGCCGAACCCACGCCAGCTGTTCCATTTCCTAAGGAACTCTACGCTATTGGGATCCCCAGGTCTGCACCGTCTGCAAGGACCTGCTCAACAAGGCGTTCGAGCCCCCCCCCCCACATCTGCGCAGGCCAGGGACATCGCTCGCGAGAAACTACGCAAATGGGTGCGTGGTTTGTAGAAGAACACCACGGGGCCCTATCTCCCTAGTGAGAATATGAGAGCTTTGCTCTTCCCCAAAGCATCTGCGGATGCTGTCATCCCTAAACCGGAGATCCCCTGCGTCCAACTGACGGTCGAACCGGACGTATCGGACACACTTCAAGACTTCCATCTTGACGAGGTGGAACGGATGTCGGAAGTGTTGGACACTACGAAAGGACCCTGATGGCCGAGGGTCCAGAAGAGGAGGAGCCTAGGGAGGCTCCTGACTCTGAGGGTGAAGGCGCCCCTGCTCCCTCTATCACTTCCGTTGCTGTTTCGGAACCCGGCCCCTCTACCTCTTCCAATCCTACACCTGCGAGAGTGGACACCCCCGTGGATAACCTCCAAGCTTTGGTGGCGATCCTGGACGAGAGAATTCGCTAGAGGGACGAGGATTTCAAGAGGGAAATCCTACGCCTGTCCAAACAGACTCAAATCCTACGCCTGTCCAAACAGACTCCGAGGAAGATCACCGTGAAGGATCTTCCCCTCCATGCTCAGTGACAAACCTATGGAGGCATGCAGAACACATGCCGATCACGAGCGGATGTATCTTCGTCAATGATAAGCTAGGCGCCATCCCCCTTGAAGAGGTGGAGTTTTCGCCTAGCTTTGAAGCTTATCCAAACTGTTACATCCGTCTCAAGTCCGAGCCAGTTTCCAAGGAGGAAACCGAGCCTAAGGAGGTCATTGTTTTCGATCATGCAAAAGCTCAATCTCTTCTGGCCGGCTGCCTGAAGAGTAAGGGCTACACTAACTCCAAGGTGCCGGCTCTCAGCAAGAAACACCCATCTTTTCTTGCTCCTGCCACCATGGTCTTCCCCTTTGCAGAGAAATCCCTGCTGGCAGTGTTGAAGGCGGTGGAGGAAGGGAAACCCTGCCCTACATTAGAGGAATGTAGGCCCCTCTCCCTCACCCTCCCTCCCGACGACAAGAACTGGAAAGACATCCAGTTAACTTTCTCTGTGGGAAAGTTGGAGGCTGACATCGCTGGACGGCAGTTCAACGAGAACCTCCCCAAGCTCTCTGAATACCTTCTGCGTCGGGAGCTGGACACGAAAGAGAGGCTGGCTGCCTCCCTCTCCCTCCAAGTCCAGATGGAGAGGATGGCCGGGGACACAAGGACCCCAGGCTTCTACATGGTCTTGGCTAAGACCCATCTTGCCACCCTGACGAAGGATTTCTATAGCTTCATCAGGGTCCGGAGAACATGCAGAGAGTTCGTGTTTGCGGATGTCACTGTAAAACACGAACCCCGGAAACTAATTTCCTCCAACATCTGGGGGAAAGATCTCTTCCCTAACGACCTCGTGAAAGAGATCGTCGACAGAGCCGCCACGGAGAACCGGAACCTTCTCCATAAGTACGGCATGTCGAAGAGGAAATCTCAGGATGAGGGCCTCCAACCTAAGAAGAAGGCCAACAAGCCCAGACCCCAGCAGCATCAGGCTAAGTGCCAGTTTCTGGCACCCGCCGCTCCCCAGTTGGTGGCTCAGCCCCAACAAACCTTTCAGTTGGTACCCCAGCTGGTAGTGGCTCAGTCACCAGTCGTCACGCCACCCTACGAAAGGCAGTCGACTACCTTTTGTCCCAAAGGTAGAGGCGCCGGCAGAGACTCTTCTCGACGTCCCTCCAGAGGGAGAGGAGGGCAGGGAGCAGGCGGCCAAGGTGGTAAACCCTCGTGAAACCAGAAGCAATGAGATGCTTCCGCTGGGAGGAAGACTCCGCCTCTTCCAGGATCGTTGGACCTTCGATCCTTGGGCTCACAGTATCATCAAGAACGGACTAGGGTGGAGCTGGGTGACGCCACCCCCAGTTTTCTACCAATTCTTCCAACACTCCACCCCCGTCCTGGAAGAATACGTCCAAGAACTCTTGAACAAGAAGGTGATCAAGAGGGTAAAGTCCACCAGGTTCCAAGGAAGACTATTCTGTGATCCCAAGAAGGACTCCGACAAACTCAGTCATTCTGGACTTGTCCCCTCTCAACAAGTTCATAGTGAACAACAAGTTCAAAATGCTGACGCTTCAGCACATAGGAGCCCTGCTGCCTCAAAAGGCTTACACTGTCTCGATAGACATGGCGGATGCCTACTGGCACATTCCAATGAATCGCCAGACCTCCTCCTACCTAGGATTCAGGCTTCAAAGAAGACAGTACGCCTTCAGAGCCATGCCCTTTGGGCTAAACATAGCCCCAAGGATATTCACGAAGCTCGCAGAGACGATCGTCCAACAGCTACGCTTACAAGGCGTCCAGGTGATGGCTTACCTGGACGATTGGCTGGTGTGGGCAGCATCCATAGAAGAATGCCTGCAAGCTTCCACAAAGGTGATCCAATTCTTGGAACATTTTGGCTTCAATATCAACACCAAAAAGTATTGACTTTCTCCAGCTCAGAAGTTCCAATGGCTAGGAATCCATTGGGACCTTCAGTCACACCGTCTTTCCATTCCTCTGAAGAAAAGAAAAGAAATAGCGGGATCTGTCAAGAGACTCCTAAAATCCAAACGGATTTCAAGACAACAGGAACGGGTGCTCGGCTCCCTTCAGTTTGCTTCAGTGACAGATCCAGTGCTGCGAGCACAGCTAAAGGATGCATCGGGAGTCTGGAGAAGATACGCATCAATCACTCAAAGAGATCTCAAGAGGCTTCTGCCGACCAGGCTTCGATCACTCCTAAAGCCATGGTCGGAGGCAAAGAACCTGAAAAGATCGGTACCTCTTCAACCACCACCTCCATCGGTCGTTCTCCACACGGATGCATCGCTAGAAGGATGGGGGGGCCGGGTCATTCCCACCAACGACAAGTTCAAGGAGCATGGTCTCCTCTATTCAAGACGTTTCACATCAACATCTTGGAGGCATGGCGGTCCTTCTTACTCTGAAGAGGCTGTCTCCACGTCCCTCAGTCCACATCTGTCTGACTCTGGACAGCGACGTCGTGGTCAGATATCTCAACCATCAGGGCTCAAGATTGCCCCAATTCAACCAAGTGTTGCTACCCATCTTCCGCTTGGCGGACAAGAAAAGATGGCACCTTTCAGCAGTTCACCTACAAGGATTCCGTAACGTGACGGCGGATGCTCTATCCAGGACAACTCCGATAGAGTCAGAATGGTCCCGAGACGCAGACTCATTTTCCTTCATCTCCCATCAAGTCCCGGAACTGCGGATCGACCTCTTCGCAACGAGCGACAACAAACAACTTCCTCGCTATGTGGCCCCATACGAGGACCCCTGAGCGGAAGCGGTGAACGCCATGTCCCAAGATTGGAACAGATGGACCAAGATTTACCTATTCCCTCCACCCAATCTTCTACTGAAAGTCCTCACCAAGCTGAGATCCTTCCGAGGAACAGCAGCCCTAGTGGCACCCAAGTGGCCCCGGAGCAACTGGTTCCCATTAATCCTGGAATTACAACCCAAGCTAATTCCCCTGCCGGACCCAGTTCTAACCCAGCAAGTTCAGAAGTCGACTGCCTTCGCTTCATCAAGGAAAACCCGAGACCTTCATCTCTTGATTTTCTCTCCCTAGGCGTCAAGAAGAGGTTTGGGATCTCGAAGAAATGCTTAGACTTCTTAGAGGAATACAAAACAAAATCTACCAGAAGGCAATATGAGTCATCCTGGAAGAAGTGGGTGTCCTTTGTCAAGGCTAAAAATCCTATGGAAATTTCAATGGATTTTTGTTTGTCCTTCATTCACCTTCATGGACAAGGCTTGGCAGCCAACACGATTTCCACCTGCAAATCGGCCTTGACGAGATCATTACTCTATGCCTTCCAGATAGACCTGTCCAATGACATCTTTAACAAGCTGCCAAAGGCATGTGCTAGGCTCATACCTGCACCCCCACCGAGACCCATTTCTTGGTCTCTCGACAAGGTGCTCCACTTTGCCTCAAGTTTGGACAGTGCAACTTGCCCTCTGAAAGATTTGGCTCAAAAAGTGATTTTCCTATTTGCTCTCGCCTCGGGAGCCCGAGTCAGTGAAATAGTGGCATTATCAAGAGAAGAGGGCCAGATCCAGTTTGCTGAAACAGGGGAGCTTACCCTCTTTCCTGACCCAACGTTTCTCGCTAAGAACGAGCTACCCACTAAAAGGTGGGGCCCCTGGAGAATCTGCACTCTGAAGGAAGATGTCTCTCTGTGTCCAGTGGAGAGTCTAAAGGTCTATCTTCGAAGAACTTCAGACTTTGGCGGAGGACAACTCTTTAAATGGGAAACATTGGGGTCTGACTTGTCACTCAAACAACTAAGGGCGAAGATCACCTACTTTATTCGCAGAGCGGATCCTGACAGTACACCTGCAGGTCACGATCCCAGAAAAGTCGCCTCTTCTCTGAACTTTTTCCAGTCAATGGACTTTGAAAGTCTTCGCTCTTTCACTGGCTGGAAGTCTTCAAGAGTGTTTTTCAAACACTACGCGAAGCAGGTGCATGAACTTAAGAGATTTGTGGTAGCTGCAGGTAGTGTGCTAAAACCTGCTGCTTAGTGCTGCATAGAACAGTGATTTATTTGGGACTCTAACTCTAAGGGTGTCTGTGTTGACCCTAGTGTACAACATAGTGAAATTAGTGCCTCCTTGGGACACTATGGACTGTTCTTATACAAAGGTGAAGTCACATAGACTAAAACACGTGTGCCACATGTTCTTAACATGAAGTGTATATAAGACATTCTAGAAAGACTTTATAGTTCCTACAGAACTAATGTGTGTAATGGCAAGTTTTCCTTTTCAGATTCCACACCCATTTTTCTATTAATGTCTTGAGCCTATGTTACTAATTGCATTCCATTACAATATATATTTATTAACTGCTGTATGCTAATTCTTATTTTGACTAAAAATAAAATTAGAATTTGCTCTACTCCTGCGTCTTATTTCGCCCTCATTTTGGAAATAAAATACTGTTTGAGAGTTTTACTTCCCTCATGATATGATTGATACTCTGAACAATAATTATACTATTGTTTTTTCATTGATACAAACTCATCTAGACTAAGGTAATTTGTTCCAACACGTTGTACTTACCTTCTTCTATCTGGCCCTTGGACCGGCAGGTATCTCTGATGCTAGGTGAGTTCCTCTATCAAGTAACTTCAAGATTTTCCTTACATCCAACAGGACTCTTCCCTGGCGGGGGGGTAGGAAGTGGGATCATAGTATATGTTTCTCTGAAGTGACATGTAACGGAAATGTCACAGGTCTCTGTGGTCATCAGACCAAAGGAATATTGTCTAGAAGTCGAGAGGCACTACAAAAGGGAAAAAATCCACGATACATTAATTCTCTGGTACACTTCCATCAGGACGACATGGCCTGAGCCCAAAAAACGGATTTTGAGCGAAGCGAAAAATCTATTTTTGGGTGAGATAGCCATGTCGTCCTGATGGACCCGCCCTTGTTCTCTATTCAGGCCTTGACAGGCCCCTCCCATATTATTGTATCATGGAGGCTGGCCTAGACGCCGGAAGGAATGAGGAAGGCGCGCAACGGTGACGTCAACCAAGATGGCGGCCAAACACGGCGGCGGTCATGACGTCACAGAGTACCGTAACAGTAACGGAGGAGGAGAACTTAGTAACGGCTCCTCCCATAACTTGCCACACTTCCCCCTCGAAGCGTAAAGGCTATGTGGGGTGCAGGTAGCTATGTGGCGAGTCAAGCATACATCCCCTGTTATTATACGATATCCTAAAGGGAAACCTTATGGGTACTCGCACCAGAAGTTAGAATTCTGTGAAACCTTTAGTTTAATTCTCTGGGAATATTTACTGTAGTCAAATATACCCTAAGGAAGCTACTGAAGGAACCTTCCATCAGGACGACATGGCTATCTCACCCAAAAATAGATTTTTCGCTTCGCTCTAAATATGTTTAGTTAGCCAGAACGATTCCCGGTATATATCGCTTTAATAAATTTAGCTATTTACCAATTTAGCTAGGAAATTTTATATTATGCCGATTGTTTCATGGATTTGGCAATTTATTTACCGAGCCCCACGAGTGCTAGGCTTCCTAGCCTAGGCACCTACTTTACTTTCATGCATGATATAGTTTTCCTGGGGGGATCATTTATTGAAGCTTTAGGCAATATTTTATACATATAAGATATTACTGAATATAAATTTTCCTCTTCCAAGATAGTATATGAGAGAGTTTCGGTAACCGATTCTCACCGCGCCTAGGCTACTAGCCTAGGGGCTTTAGCATACTTTCGTACATGTCCCCGATTGCCCTTGTATCGTCTTTTAAGTGAAGACTGACACCTCCTATTCCTTTTAAGTCGATACTAATCTCCTTGGGAGATTTAAGAGCAATCCCTTTCCCTCTGAGTTAGCCTAGGCTAACCCTAGTCAACTCTGCCGTGAATTTTATTCGGGTAAATCTAGGCTAGGGTGTTTCTGTTCCTTCTCTTTACCTCAAATTAGGTTTTGAGTTTAGGACAGAACATCAGAGTATTCGTCTGTGGTCGGTGGCCGTCTGGCTTGGCGAATTGAATTCCTAAGTCAGGTTAGGCTACCGATGCAGGAGGCTAGACCTCCCTAGGCCTCACCTGAAGGCATTATATGATATAATGCCTCCTCCCTGTGGCCTAGCAGACAGTCCTGTGCCGACAGATCCTAAGCTGAAGAATTGAGTTCTTTCCTTGCTTAGGGTCTCTGACACTAGACTCTGTTCCTAACACCTGAGACAGCAGCCAGGGTGCCGCCATCTCATCCTATTAGGCTAACCCCAGACTAGGGAATTTAATTCCCTGGCCCCTTTGGGTTGTCTTTACATTGGAACAGAGTCTTTTTAGGTGAGGTAGAACCTGCCAGCTACTACCTAACCTACAGGACCCTTACCCCTCCCCTTGCTGTCCTTTAGTGTTGGTCTAGCCTTCACACATCTTGGCCATCATTCTACAATCGACCCTAGTGCGGGTAGATTGTGGGATTGGCTCTTGTTCTCTGTCGGCTGCTGGCTGAGTCGGCTGCCGGCAGAGATTCCCCTAACCTATCGAGTGTTCTTCAGTCCTCTCTTGGACTGCCTTCCATAGCCCTACAGGCTGGTACCGGTGGGGTTGTGGCTGGATGGAAACCCTAATGTAATTCCCCCTTCCATATGAACCCTCATTCTGGATGGTGGTCTGCAAGGCTGAGCCTTTGCTTCCCTCTCCCATCCATGCTTTCTCTCTCTCTTACCAAGTACCCTCGGCCCAGCTGCCGCCGACCTAGAGCTGCCGGCAGCCGCCAGGACTGCGGTCCGCCGACAGATTGCACTGCCGCCGATTGTTATGGGTTGCCAATGGCCGGCGACCCAACGACAGCCGGCACACACCGGCCGGCTGCTGACAACTATGTTGACTGCCGACAGCCGGTCAAACATTTGTCTGACGACATATCACTCACCACCGGCTGCCGGTGGGACCACCGAATGTCGGCAACCCCCCGGCTGCCGGCGGCATGCAACTGCCGGCGGTCTGCCGCCCACTATCTCTTGAAGGCAGTATACCTTTGAAAAACCCAGGAACTACCAGTGTATGCCGGTAGGTACTACAGTATATGGCCGTGGAGTGGTCAGCAATGATTGCGATACTGATTATTCCACAATAAATAAACCATTGTACGGTCGGTACGGTAGTCCATACATTTCCAACCTACAAGGTGCTTCATGGGCAGCCTATTGTGAGACCACTAGATAAAGAGAGCGATTCTCTCTTTTCATAAAAGTTATCAATGATCACTTTATTCAATCCCAATATTGAATTCTCGAAGACGGTGTTATGTTACACCTTTATATATCCTAAGGATAAAATGTCTTCTATTAATAATTCTATTTTAGAATACCCGAGATTCAATATTGAGGGAGGTCATAGCAATTGGCTGAGCAGGAAACACATGTAGGTGTCTTTCCTCTTTCTTTTCTAGCTTACCTATCCTAAGCTAAAATATACATAACATTGTATGATGAAATTGTGAGATATTTCACCGAATACTCATCCGCCTTTCCTTTCTTTACAGGAGGACTACCCCGAGTGCGGGAATCACTTCGGCAAGGTCCGCAGCAAGAACTTCTGCGGCCATGGTTTGTGCAGGACCCACGTGCGCTGCGCGACGACGAAGGGCTTTCTGAAGTATTGTGACCCCCAGGTATGTGACATTTGTTCCAATCTGGTTACTGAGGCTTTTGATGATCAAAAGTCAACTGAGTCACGGGATGCAGCAAGAGAGAAGCTGCGGAAATGGGTGAGGGGTTTTCAGAAGAATACCACTGCCCCATACCCTCCTAATGAAAGAATGAGGGCTTGTCTTTTCCCTAGGGCATCTTCGGATGCAGTTATCCCTCAACCTCAGGCTGAGATCCCCCTCGTCCAGATTCCGTTAGAATCTGATGTTTCGGATGCCATGAAGGATATCCAGCTAGAAGACAACATGTCGGTAGTTTCCGAGGGTACGGAACGGTGTCTTCTAGCAAAAGAGCAGGATCAGGAGTCTGTCTTACCTCCTGAAGGTGACGATGCAGTAGCCGAAGTTATTTCGGTTTCATCGGCTCCGGTGACTGAGCCTGTCCCGTTGACCTACTCTGCCCCCCCAACTGGATACGATTAGCCACATGTTAACTTCTCTCCTGTCTATGTTTCAGGACATGAAGAAGGAGTCATCTGAGAAGGAAGCTACGCTTCGTTCAGAGATGCACCAACTCGTGACTTCCCGTTTAGCCCCCAAGAAGCTAAACGTTAAGGAACTTCCCCCTTTCTTGGACGTCAACCCTTGGAGGTATGCTGAACACATGCCTATGTCAGGAGGGAAGATCTTCCTCTCTGACAAACTGGGTACGATCCCAGTAGAGGATATAGAGTTCTGGCCCAGCAAAGGGACCTACCCTGACTGTTACGTCCGCTTAAGGACGGAACCTCCCTCGAAAGAGGAAACAGAGCCGAATGAGGTCATCATACTGGACCTCCCCAAGGCCCAAGCCCTGTTCACTAAGACCTTGAAAGAGAGGGCCTTTACTAGTTCCTAGGTGCCGGCTCTCAGCAAGAAGCACCCATCCTTCATTGCTGCTTCTTCCGGTGCCTTCCCCTTTATGGAAAAAGGGTTCAAGGCAGTCGAGGCAGGGAAACCTTGTCCCACACTCGAAGAGTGTAGACCCTTTTCCCTTGCCCTACCATCAGACGATGAAGACTGGAAGGATGTTTATAACACCTTCTCAGTCGGGAAGTTGGAGGCTGACATTGCTGGACGTCAGTTCGGAGAAGACCTCCCGAAGTTGTCGGACTTCCACCTGTGCAGGGAGCAGGAGACGAAGGAGAGACTTGCCGCCTCTATGTCCCTGCAGACTGGACTAGAGACGATGGCAAGTGTTCCAGATACCCCAGATATGTACATGATCTTTGCCAAAGCTCATTTGGCAACGGTCACCAAAGACCTGTACAACTTTATTAAAGCCAGACGGGCTTGTAGAGAGTTCGTGTTCGCCTCGGCTGCGGTGAAGCACGAACCAAGGAAGCTGATAGCTTCCAACACCTGGGGAAAAGACCTCTTCCCAAGCGAAGTGGTCAAAGAGGTCGTCGACAAAGCTGCCACCAAGAATAGGAATCTTCTCCACAAGTGGGGCTTGTCGACCAAGAGAAAGTCTTCCAGTGAGGAGGGTCCCCAACCCAAAAGGAAGACCAAGCGACCTAGAGTGCCCTCTCGCCCACCATGACAACAACAACTTCCTGTGGCCACGGTGTCCCAGACGGTAACACAACCACCGACCACATTTCAGCTCGTGCCCCAACAGGTAGCGACACAGTCGCCTGCTGTTACTCCAGTCTTTGAAAGGCAATCCACGACCTTTCGGCCGAAGTCTCGAGGTTCCTTTCGTGGTTCCTCTAGACGCCCCTCTAGAGGCAGGGGCAACAAAGGTGGACGTGGCCAAGGAGGCAAGTCCTCCAACCAGCACTCAAAATGAGATGCTTCCGGTAGGAGGGAGACTTCTCCTTTTCCAGGATCGCTGGACCTTCGATCCTTGGGCCCACAGCCTAATCAAGAACGGACTGGGGTGGAGTTGGAACACAACTCCACCAACTTTCCCTCAATTCTTCCAACACTCAACCCCCATTCTGGAAGAATATGTCCAAGAACTCTTACGCAAGAGAGTGGTAAGGAGGGCCAAGTCCATCAAATTCCAAGGAAGGCTGTTTTGTGTTCTGAAGAAGGATTCAGAAAAACTCAGAGTCATTCTGGACTTGTCACCAAGGGACTTGTCACATAGCCCCAAGGGTATTCACAAAGCTTGCGAATGCAGTCATTTATCAACTACGCCTAAAGGGAGTTCCGATGATTGCCTACCTGGACGACTGGCTGGTATGGGCAGCATCCGAAGAAGAATGCATGCAAGCCTCCAAGGAAGTGATCCAGTTCCTGGAACATCTAGGATTCAAGATCAACTTGGAAAAGTCTCGACTATCTCCAGCTCAAAAGTTCCAATGGCTGGGTGTTCACTGGAAGTTACAGTCACACTGCCTCTCCATTCCATCTAAGAAGAGGAGAGAAATAGTGGGATCTGTCAAGAGACTTCTTCAATCCGACATAATATCAAGAAGGCAATAAGAGAGAGTGTTGGGGTCTCTCCAGTTTGCCTCAGTGACAGACCCAGTGTTGAGAGCACAATTAAAAGATGCATCAGGAGTCTGGAGAAAATACACATCAAACGCTCGAAGAGATCTGACAAGACCGATACCAACTCGTCTGCGATCACTCCTCAAGCCATGGTCGGAGGCAAAGTACCTAAAGAAAAAGGTACCTCTACAACCGCCTCCACCCTCAGTCACCGTTCACACGGATGCCTCAAAGGAAGGGTGGGGAGGCCACTCTCACCATCGGAAAGTCCAAGGAACCTGGCCCTCCCTCTTCAAGACCTTCCACATCAACATTCTAGAAGTCATGGCAGTTTTTCTCTCACTGAAAAAACTGAAACTTCGCAGCTCAATCCACATACGACTGGTACTAGACAGCGAAGTAGTAATGAGATGCCTGAATCGACAAGGCTCGAGATCGCCTCAAATCAACCAAGTGATGTTGGCCATCTTCGGTTTGGCGGAAAAGAAGAGATGGCACTTATCAGCAGTTCACCTTCAAGGATTCTGCAATGTGACGGCGGACACTCTATCCAGGCTCACCCCGATAGAGTCCGAATGGTCCCTAGACACAAGATCATTCTCCTTCATCTTACGCAAAGTCCCAGGACTGCAGATAGACCTCTTCGCAACGAGCGACAACAAGAAGCTACCCCGGTACGTAGCCCCATACGAGGATCCTCTAGCGGAAGCAACGGATGCGACGTCCATAGACTGGAACAGATGGTCCAGGATTTACCTGTTTCCCTCCAACCAACCTCCTACTGAAGGTCCACAACAAGCTAAGATCCTTCCAAGGAACAGCAGCGATAGTGGCTCGCAAGTGGCCCAACAGCATCTGGTTCCCCCTGATAACGGAACTACGACTGAAGCTGATTCCGTTGTCGGATCCAGTTCTGACTCAGCAAGTGCAGAAGTCGACTGTCTCCGCTTCATCACAGAAAACCTGGAACCTGCATCTCATGATTTTCTCACCTTAGCAGTCAAGAAAAGGTTCGGGATTTCAAAGGACAGTATCAACTTTTTAGAAGAATACAAGTCGAAATAAACTAGAAGACAATACGAGTCTTCCTGGAAGAAATGGGTCTCCTTCGTCAAGGCAAAGAAACGAAAAGAGATATCAACAGATTTCTGTTTATCTTTCTTTATTCATCTCCATGACCCTTACTGTATGCCCTCCAGGTGGACTTCTCCAATGAAATCTTCAATGCGATACTTAAGGCCTGCGCTAGATTTCGGCCCGCAGCACCTCCCAGGCCCATTTCTTGGTCCTTGGATAAGGTTCTTCATCTAGCATCTACCTTGAACAATGAAGATTGCTCTATAAAAGATTTGACTCAAAAGGTGATATTCTTATTTGCACTAGCCTCAGGAGCCAGAGTTAGTGAAATAATGGCCCTTTTCGAGGGATGATGGCCACATTCAGTTCACAGACTGCGGAGAACTGAACCTATTTCCCGACCCAGTGTTTCTCGCCAAGAATGAGCTGCCCACCAAAAGGTGGGGTCCCTGGAGAATCTGCCCTCTGAAGGAAGAAGCGTCTCTATGTCCAGTAGAATGCCTAAAGGTCTATCTTCGTAGAACTTCAGACTTTAGGGGAGGACAGCTTTTCAGGGGAGAAACCTCAGGTTCAACATTGACTTTGAGACAACTAAGGGCGAAGATCACCTATTTCATTCGCAGAGCGGATCCAGACAGCACACCCGCAGGTCATGATCCGAGAAAAGTTTCTTCGTCTCTGAACTTCTTTCAGAACTTGAGTTTTGAAAGTCTTCGCTCCTATACTGGATGGAAGTCATCTAGAGTTTTCTTCAAGCACTACGCGAAACAAGTGCAGGAGATAAAGCATTTTGTGGTGGCGTGGCAGCAGGTAGTGTACTGAAACCTGCCGCTTGAATTCTGAAAAGAACAGTGCACTAATTGGGACAATTTAGTGATGGGTGTACATGGTTTACTCCTACGGTGTATCATGTTTAGTGAAGTGTGTAAGTAATGACACTATAGACTGTTCTCAGTACAAAGGTGACAAAAGCATAAAAGACTTACACATGTGCCATGCGTATTCTACGCAAGTGTTTCCTTTAAACAGTAATGACAGAAACAATAGTGAAATACTACTATATTTCCTTTAGAGTGGCTTTGTGTTTCCTTTTCAGATGAAACTTTATTTCTGTTATTACCATTTTATTATGCTTTTACACAATATTTTCAAAGAAATCTCTCTTAAATTGTATATATATATATGCAACTAATGATTACTATATACTGTTTATTAATAAACACATTTGGGAATTTTGCATCTCATTTCGCCCTGAAAATTCTAAAAATACAAATAAAGTTGTCAGAGCAAATTATTGTCCTCTTATTTTGAAAATATATTCTGAATAAATACTATTTTTTTCTAGCAAACAAACATCACAATTATATATTATTGTATCAAGTTCAGTCCCTGGTAATGACTGACTTTATGAACCTGATTGCTTTACTCACTGTACAAATTTCCTACATGAATGAAAACCTGTCTACCTTGTCTACAACACACAAGCAGACCAAGGCAGGTGTCAGTAATCAATACATACATTGTTCTTTCCAGAATACAAACTATGTTTTACATGTATATGATGAGACCAATATACAACTTGTTTGCTAGATTGTTCCTTGAACTTACAATCCTCGGGTTTTTTCCTAGAGTCTCCCATGACTCTTCCCTGTAGGGGGCAGGAAGCACTGACATAGTCCATGCTCAGTTGAAAGGTGTATGACGGTAACACCATGTGTCTCTAGGTCTAGAAGACAAAGGAAAATTTATCTCACGGTTATTGGCACTATTGAAAATCCACAGATACATTAATGCTCTGGTAAACTTCCATGAGGACGACATGGCCTGAGCCCAAAAAACGGATTTTGAGCAAAGCGAAAAATCTATTTTTGGGTGAGGTAGCCAAAAAACGGATTTTGAGCAAAGCGAAAAATCTATTTTTTGGGTAAGGTAGCCATGTCGTCCTGATGGATCCACAATCCTTTTACAAAGGATGAATGAATCCCTCCCGTATGTACTATATCTGTAGCACGTCACTAACGCTACAAAGAATGACAAGATGGCGCCAGGACGCGGCGTCGTGCTTGCGCTCAACAACAGTACTAGTAGGAACGTTGCTTTAATAACAACCCTCCTACAATTCTTGCCACTTTCCCCTCTCGAAACGTAAACGCTATTTGGGGTGTAGATAGCTATGTGGCGTGTCAAGAATACGTCCTCTGATCTTATGCGATATCCCTAAAGACAAAAGCAAGGGATATTCGCGCCTGGAGTTAGAATTCTGGATACCTTTAGTAAAATTCTCTGGGATATATCACTGTAGTTAAATATAACCTAGGAAGCTACTATGAAGGAACTTCCATCAGGATGACATGGCTACCTCACCCAAAATTAGATTTTTGGGCTCAAGCCATGTCGTCCTGATGGAAGGTTCCTTCAGTAGCTTCCTAGGGTATATTTAACTACAGTGGATATTCCCAGAGAATTAAACTAAAGGTTACCACAGAATTCTAACTTCTTGTGCGAGTAACCTAAAGGTTTCCCTCTAGGATATCGTATATCAGCAGGGGAAGCATGTATTAACACGCCACATAGCTATCTGCACCCCATATAGAGTTAACGCTTCGATATGGGAAGGAGGCTGAGTAACTGCGGAGCCGTTCCAAAGTTACTCTCATTCGTGGCTACTTTTGGTACTCGAGACGTAAACAAACGGGCGCCATTGCTAAATGACGTCACGTCCGTCTCCATCCTTTCGTCTGTAGCTCCTACGCTAAGTCGGATTTTTCCCAAGTGCATCTTTATCTGCTTACATCGCCGTTATGTCGCAGCCTTCAGCCTCGCCTTCTTCTGGAAAGTTGAGTACCAGGTCCTAGTACAGTATTGTTTAAATAAGCTCTGGCCGTAAAGTAACTTCTACTTTTCGTAAAATATTGTGTTTTGTGGCGTAGCTGTGCCGATACCGGATGCGCCATTACGGCGTCGCTGTTCATGTCGCATGCCTTATTTAGTTAGCCAGAACAGCCTTCTCCGGTCCTTTAACTAATTAATATTATTAGTTATTTAGTCTTCATAGCTAGGAAGTAATTATATCGTGTATTAGCGCTCGTTAGACAACGGTCGTTGACCGACCCTATACTAGATCGCTAGCCTAGCCCCTAGGCTTGACAGCCTAGTGCTCATATTACTGCATGATATATAAGTGTTCCTAAGTTAAGTTATGAAGGTTTAAGCATTTTTAAACATACGAGTTACTGTGATGTAAGTGTTTTCGCCTTCGGTGACCATACAAGGGACTGTGTTGGTTCGTGTACCAACCCCCTTCTAACCTAATGTAGGAACCCTTGTATGCTTCCTATTCCCCTTACCTACGGGTAATTCCCTCTGGGTAACCTTGCTTCTCCCTTATTCTATAATGGGGAGAATCTTGACTTCACCCAGAGTATTTATCGCTTCTCAGCCTACCCTAAGGGAATTACCCCCCCCCTTAGGGTCGTGCTTGAGACCTTAGGAAGGGCTCTTCCCTTCCCCAGTTGCACTTGGTTGGGTTACTCCTTCCTCCCTGCAACTAGCGATGTGTCTTTCCAGGCCTTCCTAGCCTAGGAGATGGTCCTCCTAATCTAGGTTAGGCTCTGGGGGGAGATTCTGCCTTATTATAGTTTAGGACAGTACATCAGTGCTGTACCTGATCTGTGCTACCTATCCTAGGTTAGGGAGTGTTCTCCCTTGCCTTGGTGGCCTCTCTCATACAGAGTCTACCCACTTTAAGAAAGACCCCTACTCCCCCCCCCCACTCTATCCCTTTGGTGTAGGCCTGCCTACACACCCCTGTCCTCGGTCCTACAACTCCTCCCCTGGGTGGAGTGGTAGGGCTAGCCTTGTTCTTCTGCTGAGCTGGCTGCTCTGGTACACTTACCCTTCATAGCGTTCTATAAGGGTGGTTGCCGGCGGCGGTCCTGCCGGCGGAGGATTCCCCCTCTTTGAGTGCTCTCTATCCCTCCCTTGGGTTACCTCAGGCTCCCGACCATCTGCCGGCCCACTGTCGCCGGATGTTAGGAGTACCTACTCCTATCATGAGTGCACTCCCTCCGGAGGGATGCCGGCGGGGTATAGGATATTACCCCTCCCTTCCCTCCTTACCTTTCTCTCTCTATTATGGTGCCGGTCCCTTGCCGCCTCTACTGCTGGCAACAGCCGCCACTACCTCAGGTGACCTCTATTCATAGGATACCTCCCCCCTAGAACGTCAGCCTACCGCCGTCCGTCGACATACCGCTGACGTCCCATCCCTTATATTTCCCCTGGTTTACCTAGCGACAGCTGGCCGACTGCCGGAGACTGCCGCCCACCCCCCCTATCTGCTGGCATTGATTGCCGGCATTCTAGGTATCCGCCCTATATATATCTTATGAGTTGAACTAAGGTTCACCATGCCGTCAGCTGCCGGGTGCCGGAGCCCGCCGCCCTTGCCGGCGATCCGCCGCTGTGCCGGAGGCTGCCACTTTGGTGTTGTCCATCTCGGTTGCTCAGTGTGTCCTCCTTGATGTTTCCACCCTGCAGGACCGGTCTCCGGCGTGCCGTCGGTCTGCTGGCTCCCCCTAATGAGGCGCTAAGGGACATGCACCCCTTCCTCGGCTGCCGGCACCATGCCGGCAGTCAATCTGATGCAGCCAGATAGCCGTGCCACCTCCATATAGGTATTGTTATACCAGCTAATATAGTGGCTATGCTGTATGGTTGCACATCACAACATTTCCAGCATACTCTGTGCATCTCAGTGCAGTCGTTTGCCGGAACCTACATATTACTAAGGGGTTTATCCTATTTTCCCCTCTCCCTCACTAGGCTCTGAGCGGTCTCAGATCCTTTTACACTCTGCGGACAATTCCTCTATTAAGGAGGCCTAGCTTGGCTCATCCATATGGATTTTCCCTCCTTTGGAACCCTCGGGTCCTAAGGAATTGTCTACGGATAAGGTTACGGTAACCGGCTGGGCGGGATTCACAAGTATGTGTCTATCTACTTCCCTTCCTGCTCATCTATCTTGAACATATAATTGATATGCTATTTATAGATTAAGTTATTCTTAAGTCTAGAGTAATGTAAGTCATTCTTATGCCTTCCATGTACTCATGATCTCTCTCTTTTACAGGAGGAGTATATGAAGTGTGAGAGCAACTTCTGTGGAGTTAAACGCCCGGAATTCTACGGGCACAAGGCGTGCCGGACCCACGCCCCCTGCGCCACCAAGAGAGGCGACCTTAAATATTGGGTTCCGCAGAACTGTTCAGTCTGCAAGAGTCTCCTCGATGAAGCGTTCAATAATCCTCCTACCACGGAGGTAAGGGACACTGCTAGAGAGAAGCTGTGCAAATCGGTGCGAGGCTTCCAAAAGAACGTCTCTGGACCTTATCTTCCAAATGAAGATATGAGGGCCTTGCTTTTCCCGAAATCATCCAAGGACTCGGTGATCCCTTAAGAACAGATTCCCACCGTCCAACTGGTGGTGAACCTGACATCGTCATGGCACAGTCAATGCGTACGTGCCATATCGATTCCGACGACGTGGAACGTATGTCGGAGGTGTCCGAAGGTACGGAGAAGACCCTCATGGGCGAAGAGCTCGACTATGAGGAAGATCAGGTGGAATATCCTGATTCGGAGAACGAGGTCACTCCAGCTCCCCCAGTAGCCCCAGTGACATCCGAGGAACATGTTCCTTCGACTTCCGCCACCCCGGATCCCCTTCCATCGGCCACTCAAGAGGTCTTCAGTATGCTAGAAGCCCTCATGGACAAGAAGCTGAGAGAGACTCAGGAACAATTCCGGACGACTCGTCGGCTTCAAACAACCGAAAAAGATTTTGGTTAAGGACCTCCCCCACTGCTCGGAAGCTAACCCTTGGAGATACGCCGAGCACATGCCAATCACAACTGGCAAAATCTTTATTAGTGAAAGGGTCGGCTCTATTCTTCTGGAAGAAGTGGAGTTCTTCCCGAACTTCGAGGCTTATCCGGACTGTTACGTCCGACTCAGGTCCGAACCAGCCTCAATAGGAGAGACCGAACCTAAGGAGGTGATAGTGTTCGATCTGGCAAAGGCCCAAGCTATGCTGGCTCACGCAGTGAAGAGTCGGGGTTTCACCAACTCCAAGATGCCAGCACTAAGCAAAAAGCATCCAACCTTTGTTGCTCCAGCTACTGCGACCTTCCCCTTCGTTGAAAAGGCCTTCCAAGTGGTCATGAAGGCTGTGGAGGAAGGGAAACCTTGCCCTGCACTGGAGGATTGCAGACCCTTCTCCCTCACTCTTCCCCCTGATGACAGGTACTGGAAAGACATCCAGCTCACTTTTACGGTCGGGAAGCTAGAACCTGATGTGGCCGGTCGTCAGTTCAATGAGGACCTCCCACGACTGAACGATCATCTCCTTCGTAGGGAACAGGATACCAAGGAGAGACTCGCTGCTTCGCTGTCACATCAGGTACAGCTAGAACTCATAGCCGGGGACACCAGAGTCCCGGACTTTTACATGGTCCTTGCAAAGTCACACCTGGCGACTGTGACCAAGGATTTGTACAGCTTCGCTAGGGCTCGCAGAGCCTGTAGAGAATTCGTGTTTGCCAATGCAACGGTGAAACACGAACCCCGGAGACTGATTTCCTCCAACATCTGGGGCAAACATCTCTTCCCATCCGCCTTGGTGAAAGAGATAGTGGACAAAGCCGCCTCGGAGAATCGGAACCTTCTCCACAAGTGAGGCATGTCCCGAAAGAGGAAGTCCTCTCAGGACGATGGCCCTCAGCCTAAGAGGAAATCCTCGAAGCCTAGGTCCCAGCAACGTCAACCAAGACGTCAGTTTCCGGGTCCCGCTACTCCCCAAGTGGCTGCACAGCCACAGCAGACCTTCCAACTGGTACCCCAACCGTTGGTGTCGCAGTCACCGGTCTTCACCCCTGCCTATGAGCAGCATTCCACTACCTTTCGTCCCAGAGGTAGAGGCTCCGGCAGAGATTCTTCTCGCTGTCCCTCAAGAGGCAGAGGAGGAAGGGGAGCTAGTGGCCGAGGTGGCAAACCCTCGGGACACCAGAAGCAATGAAGTGCTTCCGGTGGGAGGAAGACTCCGCCAATTCCAGGATTGTTGGACCTTCGATCCTTGGGCACACAACATTGTCAAGAAAGGACTGGGCTGGAGCTGGATTCAACCACCCCCATCCTTTCAGCAATTCTTCCAACAGTCAACCCCCCTCCTGGAAGAATATGTCCTGGAGCTCTTGAACAAGAAGGTGATCAAGAGGGTAAAGTCAACCAGGTTCCAAGGGAGAGACTTTTGTGTTCCCAAGAAAGACTCAGACAAACTCGTCATTCTAGACTTGTCCCCTCTTAACAAGTTCATTGCGAACATCAAATTCAAGATGCTGACTCTGCAACAAAGAAGGACCCTTCTGCCTCACAGGGCCTACACGGTCTCCATAGACCTGGCGGATGCCTACTGGCACATTCCAATGAATCACTACGCTTCCTCCTACCTAGGATTTCGACTCCAAAAGAAAAGTTACGCCTTCAGGGCCATGCCCTTCGGGCTCAACGTGACTCCACGAATCTTCACCAAGCTGGCAGACGCAATCGTCCAACAACTACGTCTTCAGGGCGTCCAAGTGATGGCCTACCTAGACGACTGGCTAGTCTGGTCAACATCGCCCGAAGATTGTCTGAGAGCCTGCAACAAAGTCACCCAGTTCCTAGAGCATCTGGATTTCAAGATAAACGCCGAGAAATCTCGCCTCTCTCCAGCTCAGAAGTTCCAATGGTTGGGAATCCATTGGGACCTTCAGTCACACTGCCTTTCCATTCCACCGAAGAAAAGGAAGGAAATAGCAGGGTCTGTCAGAAGGCTTCTAAAATCCAAACGGATCTCAAGACGCCAACAGGAACAAGTTCTCGGCTCTCTACAGTTCGCCTCAGTGACAAACCCAGTGCTTCGCGCACAGCTAAAGGATGCCGTGGGAGTCTGGAGACGATTCGCATCCATCGCTCGAAGAGACCTCAAGAGACGGCTTCCGAACAGACTTCGCTTACTTTTAAAGCCGTGGTCGGAAGCAAAGGCCCTGAAAAGGTCCATCCCTCTTCAACACCCGCCTCCATCGATCAACATCCACACGGACGCTTCACTGGAGGGTTGGGGAGGTCACTCCCACCAACAGCAGGTTCAAGGAACATGGTCTCCCCTATTCAAGACGTTTCACATCAACATCTTGGAGGCCATGGCGGTTTTTCTCACCCTGAAGAAACTCTCCCCGCCTCCCTCGATACACATCCGTCTGACTCTGGACAACTCAGTGGTAGTCAGATGTCTCAATCGTCAGGGCTCGAGATCGCCCCAGATAAATCAGATGCTTCTCCCTATCTTTCGTTTGGCAGAAAGGATGAAATGGCACCGGTCTGCAGTTCACCTACAAGGATTCCGCAACATGACAGCGGACGCTCTATCAAGGACAAGCCCAATAGAGTCGGAATGGTCTCTAGATGCAAGATCATTCTCCTTCATCTCTCGCCAAGTCCCGGAACTTCAGATCGATCTCTTCGCGACGAGCGACAACAATCAACTTCCTCGATATGTGGCCCCGTACGAGGACCCCAAGGCAGAAGCGGTGGACGCCATGTCCCTGGATTGGAACAGATGGTCCAAGATCTACCTGTTCCCTCCACCCAACCTTATGCTGAAAGTCCTATCCAAACAGAGAACCTTCAAAGGGACAGCGGCCCTAGTGGCTCCCAAGTGGCCCCGGAGCAATTGGTATCCCCTGGTCCTGGAGCTGCGGCCCACCCTGATCCCCCTACCGGGTCCAGTCCTCTCTCAACAAGTACAGAAGTTGACTGTCTTCACTTCATCACTGAAAGTCAGGGACCTTCATCTCATGATTTTCTCTCCTTAGCCGTAAAGAAAAGGTTTGGGATCTCGAAGAAAAGCTTAGACTTCCTCAAGGAGTACAAGACAGAGTCTACCAGAAGGCAGTACGAATCTTCCTGGAATAAGTGGGTATCCTTCGTCAAGGCAAAAAATCCTACGGAGATCACCATTGATTTTTGCATGTCCTTCTTCATTCACCTTCATGGACAAGGCTTAGCGGCCAACACGATTTCCACTTGTAAATCGGCCTTGACTAGACCACTCCTATACGCCTTCCAGATTGATCTGTCCAGTGACATCTTCAATAAACTGCCAAAGGCATGCGCTAGACTACGCCCAGCACCTCCACCAAAATCTATCTCCTGGTCCCTGGACAAGGTGCTCCATTTTGCTTCTAGCCTGGACAACGATTCGTGCCCTCTGAAAGACCTGATTCAAAAAGTTATCTTCCTTTTTGCTCTCACCTCGGGAGCCCGAGTCAGTGAAATAGGGGCATTATCAAGAGAAGAGGGTCATATCCTATTCACCGATACGGGAGATCTTACCCTCTTCCCCGATCCAACGTTTCTCGCCAAGAATGAACTACCCACCAAGAGATGGGGCCCCTGGAGAATCTGCCCCCTGAAGGAAGATGTCTCTCTATGCCCAGTGGAGAGTCTTAAGGTCTATCTTCGAAGAACTTCAGACTTCGGTGGAGGACAACTCTTCAAAGGAGAAACATCGGGTAGCGACCTGTCACTGAAACAACTAAGAGCGAAAATCACCTACTTCATTCGCAGAGCGGATCCTGACAGTACACCCGCAGGTCACGATCCTAGGAAAGTCGCTTCTTCTCTGAATTTTTTCCAGAGTATGGATTTCGAAAGCCTCAAGAGCTTTACAGGCTGGAAATCATCGCGCATGTTCTTCAAGCACTACGCAAAACAGGTGCACGAAGTAAAACATTTCGTGGTAGCTGCAGGTAGTGTAATGAAACCTGCTGCTTAAATCTGCATAGAACAATGAGTTATTTGGGACTCTAACTCTACGGGTGCCTGTGTTGACCCTATCGTGATACAGAGTGATTTAATGGACACTTAGTGTTTCTAATAGACTGTTCTTTATCAAGGTGAAATGTCATAGAAATTTTACATGCGTGCCACATGCTCTCGAGCATGGAGTGTTTTTTTTTAACTTTAAAAAGACTGGCGTTCCCCTGGGAACTTGTGTTTCTAAAAGCAAAATTTTCTTTTCAGACTCAAGATCACCGTCTTTCATTTTTATGTACATTATTCATTATTACTGTAAATAAATTCTATAATCTTTATTGTAATTACTTCTATAATGACTTGCAATCTTAAAAATAAAATGTCTATTTTATTTACCACGTGCGTCTCCTTTCGCTCCTATTCCTTATTAAGAAATATATGATTGTTATACTGTAGTTTCATTTACCCCTTTCCTGTCTGATTAAAAGAATAATATAAGTATTTATATTATATACTCACCTATGCCTTGATAATATTCCTAATCGAATATTAACCTTTAATCTGTCTCCGAGACCAGCATGATCTCTCCACCAGGTGAGTAGTTCTTCAATGATCACTTCGAGATATTCCTCTTGTCCACCAGGACTTCCCTGCCAGGGGGGCAGGAAGCCAGTTCATCATGGAATCTCTGGTAAGGACAATTACTAAAATTGTCATAGTCGTACGGTATCCAGACCATAGGAATATTGCCCGAAGCCCTTGGCACTTGGATTAAGGGAAAAAATCCACGATACATTAATTCTCTGGTACACGATACATTAATTCTCTGGTACACTTCCATCAGGACGACATGGCATGAGTCCAAAAAACGGATTTTGAGCGAAGCGAAAAATCTATTTTTGGGTGAGATAGCCATGTCGTCCTGATGGACCCTCCCGTCTATTCTAGTTCAGCCTTTCAGGCCCCTCCCTGACCTACTGTATCGCGGAGATTGGTAGGAGCTGAGCTCAGGATGAAGACGGACGTGACGTCATTTAGCAATGGCGCCCGTTTGTTTACGTCTCGAGTACCAAAAGTAGCCACGAATGAGAGTAACTTTGGAACGGCTCCGCAGTTACTCAGCCTCCTTCCCATATCGAAGCGTTAACTCTATATGGGGTGCAGATAGCTATGTGGCGTGTTAATACATGCTTCCCCTGCTGATATACGATATCCTAGAGGGAAACCTTTAGGGTACTCGCACCAGAAGTTAGAATTCTGTGATAATCTTTAGTTTAATTCTCTGGGAATATCCACTGTAGTTAAATATACCCTCGGAAGCTACTGAAGGAACCTTCCATCAGGACGACATGGCTATCTCACCCAAAAATAGATTTTTCGCTTCGCTCAAAATCCGTTTTTTTGCTTCGCTCAAATCCGTTTTATGAAAGATCTATTTTAATACTGTTACTGTTCTTAAAATATTTTATTTCTATTATTCATTACTTCTCTTGTTTATTTATTCCTTCATTTCGCTTCCACACTGGGCAATATTTGCCTGTTGGAGCCCTTGGGCTTATAATGTCTTGCTTTTCCAACAAGTGTAGCATAGCTTGTAATAATTATAATAATAATAATAATAATAATAATAATAATAATAATAATAATAATAGAGCATATTTCCCTAAACTGTATCTGCTTGGCCATTTCAGTTCTAAGGGTACATTTTTGTCCATATTAGCCTACAAGTTCAAATCAATCTAAAGAATCTGATTAAAAGTTCCCGCTTCGGGTATCTTCGATGACCAAGCAGATGGACTCAGTGATGTGTGTAGATCAGTAAATTATCAAACGAAGGAGCTTTGACTGACAGAGACCTTAGAAACTTAGATATCTAGTAACCCTCTTAGTGAATTGCAATTATGTTCCAAACCCAAAGAAGAAAAGTATTTTGGAAAAATAACTACCAAACCTTCTATGGGGGATAAGAGTGAATATTATAAAACCAATAGATACCTCCAGACGAAGCAGGTGGGGTCATAAATTAAGATCTATCTCAATTTAATATGCACAGTTTATTGGTAAATGTAAAAATAAAAAAAAAAAATCGAGGGCTAATTATCTAATTGGATGTTAACAGTGAAAGACTTTTGCACCTCGTGCAGTGCACCATTGGCTTTACAGAAGAGTTTGAGAACAGTTTCGTAATCTACGAGTCTAGATTTCGAACACCGATCAAGCCCGAAAGTTTTGTGTAATGTCTGAACCCTCACCATCCTTGCGAGCTGGGGATCGGGTGTTTTGGTGAGGGGGCTCCGCTTTAGGTCTACCTGCTGAGTTATCAGCAGCCATTGCCTGGCCCTCTCTAGTCTTAGCTTGTGTGGTGGTGAGGGCGGGGGGGGGGGGGGGGCGTCTCTCAGGCGCTGACCCTTGCCTCTGCCACTAATCGGTAACCTTTATAACCATTAATAAACCTATATGAACCAACATTTTTGCCATATACTGTACTCTACATCCATATCCTTTCAATCATCTTGCTATCCCACGAATAGCGCAATTGTGAGGTTTTCTTCGTTTCAAATTTACATTTATATTTGTAATTCGTCTATTTTTATTCTTGATTTTGTTCAAAAACCACTTTAACTCTTCTCCTCAGTCCTGATACGGAATATTGAATAACCTGATCGTTCCAATTTCAGGTGTCAGACCAAACTTCCTGAAATCAAATGAAGGAGTTTTGCTTTCCTAAGAGTATTCTTTGGCTGACTTATTTGATTTCATGGAGGAGGAAATTTTTGAAATGGTCTCACTTTGCCTCTCCGGACAGTATTGCCCAAATTCTATAGCTCAAATCAATTCTGTTTGGAAGATGAAGAAAGTACACTAACGAAGCATGTTGTGTAATAAAGAAAAAAAAATGAGCGTCTGCCTGTCATCCGCCTCTGACAAAATAAAACAGTAAGTCATCAACAAATTTAAGGGGATGTTCATGTATTATATGGAAAATAGTAGTGTTTTTTTTATGTTTATTGCAATTAATTTATATTTTAGAAATATATCTATAGCGGTGGAATACTTAAATATTACCAGGGAATTTTTTTTCTTCATTTCTACAATTTTCATAAAAGACTAATGTATGTAATCCATTGATATTGTGCAGTAAATATGTGTCAAGACAAGGTAAAGAATACCAATTCCTTGATATTGCAAGAGGGTCTACCCCTCTTTTTTATTCTTCTCCTGTACTTCTCTTTCAACCTATTTCCTTAATCTTTCCCATCCCGAGTACCTGCCTTTGAGCTATAAACTGGATTGTATCCAGGGGTACTCTTCCTCTCCCCATATTCCCCACTTCCCTATTCCTATTATTGTTGTGTAAGAAAAGAAGGCATAATTTGTTGGGGTATTTTTAAACAATTTCTATGCTTAAAAATATTTTGTTTAGGGTTAAAAGACGCCAAGAGAAAACTTGCAATATTTCCTTCTTTCAAAATGATAAAATGGTATACTGTACAGTATATGACAAAATACCATTCTTTAACTTAATCTCTACGTTAAAATTTCTATCCCTCTTCGTATTTATATATTACATGTCAGATACATTTTGATTTCTTTCATTTATTCAGACGACAAAATATAAAAATCTCTTTGCTTGTAAATTGGTATAGCCTAAATACAATTGTATTAGTCCCCTTGTTCTCTAAAAGTAAGCTGATCAATGTCATAGTATCTCATGCTAATTCGTAATAAGATTGCTTTAGATTTAATGAAAATTCGATTATAAAAACAATATATTAAAATAAAAAAGACCTTAAGAAGATATACTGTATCTAAAAACATACGCAGGTGTATCAAGCCATCCTCAAGATAAGCCCTTAATGAACGTGGAAAGGCCTACTCGATTTGGAGAGTAATATCCACGAGGGATCATTTACTACGAACTGCAGAGGTGTAAAATGAAATTCTCACTACGCTGGATCTTCTTTAGCATGCGCAAGCAACTGTCAGCTCCCCGACATCCAAATTACCAATACATGGAAGTTGGGTGCTTGGCAAACCCAGACTAGAATGTGGCGAGATACAGGGAGGCACTGGTGACAATCTCCAGAGCATTTAGAGTCGGTAGACTCGGTACTCGTGCAGACAGTCTCCTCCACAACGGACGGCTAATACATCGGGGGTAGTTCACAAGTAATGTAATGTGTCGGACATGTACCATTTAACTGCGAGTCGTGAATCCATTCCGGGTGGAGGTAAAGTTCCTGCGTGATGTGGTTTTTGTGAAGGTCGGTTTTGATCGAGGAGAATTTAACACCCTTGTGAATGATTTGAGAAGTATAGATGACAGGGTCAAGCACAACCTTGTATTTGACCTGGTTGGCTTCGTCCCCCTGTTCCTCCGAGAAGTACTGTAGTTCATTGGTGCTCAGGTCCTCATGTCTTTGCTTCATGATGCAGATAGCTACGTCGGACCATTTCCTGTGTTTACAGGGGTGTAGGAGTGTCATTTTGGGTGGGAGGCTAAAGTTAGAGAAGTCACTGACGACGGGGGTCTTGGAGGCCTCCTCCAGAATTTATTCATTTATTTATTTTTTACGAGGAAGCCCTCTTAGATGCGATTTCCTGGCATCTGATAGCTGATTGTAGCAACCACAAAATCATATTTTTTGGACGATTTGTATGTGGCCAATTACAATTCATACATAATGAATATCATATAATGCCAGTAGGCCTACTTGATGAACTTAGAGATACCTTTTGAATAAAATAAGACTATTTGCATTTGCTTTAGGTGATTTTTTAGAGGAAGTAAGAAAAATTATAGGGTAGGGTATGCTAAGTATTCCAGTATTTATAGTGAGGTCAAAAGAAAAGCCAGAAATGACTGGAGAGAATATTTAGACAGTAAAGCAAATAAGGCTGACAAAGCTATGAATTTATGAAGTGGCTATGGTGCAAGAATCGCTCATAGAATTATTAATAAAATCTCAACTGGGCCAAAGAAGAAGTATATACCCATAAACAATGAGATGGATCTGTTATAACAACAGAAGATGAAGAAAGACAACATTGGATGGAACACTTTAGTGAGGTTATGAATAGGAGATATAAAGGGAATAATTTGATTGATATGCCTGAAACTGATAAGACCTTGATGTGCCCATGAATGAATTCAGTGTAATTGAAGTCGAAGCTATACTTAAAAAACTAAAGAGATGGAAAGCCCCAGGATACGATGGAATAACTGCCGAGATCATACTGGCCGAAAATGAAGTGACTCCAAGACTACTTACAAAATTATTTTGTAGAATGTGGCATGAAGAAGCAAAACCTGATGAATGGGAGTTAGGAGTGTTGGTGAAAAAAAAAAAGGAGACCTGACTAATTGCAATAATTATAGAGGCCTAATACTCACGCCAGTTGTGAAAATATATAGTATGCCCATTTTAAAGAGACTGGATTGAAAGATTGATGAAAAGCTGAGAGTTGAACTAGCATCATTTAGAAAAGGAAGAACTTAGAAGTTGCACTGGCCAAATTTTCATTTTGAGACATGTTGTACAGCAATGCGTAGAATATAGAAATCCACTTTTGATTTCATTTTTTGGATTAAGAAAAAGCCTTTGATAGTGTGCACCGGCCAATTTTATGGAGTGTCCTGCGTGATTATGGAGTTCCTCTTAACTATGTGAATTTGGTTAAGTCTGGTCATGAGTATAGCAAGTGCATTGCATAATTAATGTTAAAGGAGTCCTATCATATGAATTTCCAGTGAACAGCGGAGTACTCCAAGGAAATGTGTAGTCGCCTAGGTTGTTCATCCTCCTCGTGGATTTTGTAATGCGTAGAAGAGTCGGAGATAGTGGAGAAGGATTGGACTGGATTAGTGATAGGAATTTTGGTGATGATGCTGTCCTTGTTAGCAGAACACCACAGGATTTGCAATGCTTGCTTACCAGAATGCATAAGATATCACATGAGGTTGGGCTGAAGATAAATAGAAGAAAGACAGAGATGATGAGACCAATCTAATAAGCATGAACACCTTTTCAATAAAAAGAAATGGACATGGAAATGAAGAAAGATAAATGTAAAAAAGGAAAAATGAAATAGATTTTATTCTCACCGAAAAAAAAGTTAATTAAGTTACAGGCGTAACAGTTATAAACAAATTAAAGTCAATTACCATAGAATTATGAGATGTAAAATTTGTCTAGTTCTAAGGAAAAGATAAAAAAATAATTTTAAGAAACTAAATAAAAACTCCTTTCATAAGAGAAATGTATGATGAGTTCAATTTAGCAATGAAAATAGGTACTGTAACTATATGAAGAAATGAAAGTAAATAAAGAAATGAGCAGTAATTAACAAAATTTGTACTGGAATCAGCACAAGATATCTGTGAAAATGTTACAAATCATGATAAAGGAAAACTATCAGAAAACAGCAAGTATCTAATAAAATATAAAAATGGAAAGGTGTGTAAAAACTAAGTGAGACAAAGTAGAATTAGCAGAACTATCCAAAACAATAAACAAACTAAAAACCCAAGACATTCTTAAACACAAGCAGACCAAAATTGAGGAAATTGACGAAAAGAAGAAGCGTCAAGTTAATGAAAAGAAGACTTGGAATAGGATATGCCAACAGACATTTGCTGCAATGGATGAAAATGGGTATATCAACAAAGAGATAGATTAATAAAAGTTGCAGAGGATTTCTATACAATGCTATACAATAGTGATTCAAGAAATAACTTTACCAATAGAAATAATGAAACTCCTGAGCCGGTACCGAAAGTAACAATAGAAGTAAAGAAAGCCTTGGAAGGCATGAAAAGAAACAAAGCACCAGGAGAAGATAGCCTAACAATTGATTTAGTAATAAATAGAGGATATTTCATAGCAGTAAATTTCGCTGAACTTTACACAAAATGTTTGCAAAATTGCTTTATGCCTTTAGCCTGGAAAAACTTTGATTTATCATTTCACAAAAAGGGACACAAAAGACCTAGAAAAACTACCACACAATAAGTTTACTCTCAGTAATATAAGAAATATTGGAAAAATCATATTAGGGATTATGGAAAGAAAGCTGGACTTTAATCAGCCAAGAGAGCAGGCAGGTTTTAGAAGCGTATATTCAACAACTGACCATATTCATGTAATTAAGCAGCTAATGGAAAAATTACAACCCACTATATATGGCATTTAAAGCCTATGAAAAAGCTTTTGATCCTGTCGAAACTTTGGCAGTAATGAAAGGCCTCAAAGACAAGGAATCTATGATACTTGTATTAGAACACTGGGAGATACGCGTAGCTCATCAATCCTAAAACTGCATAAATTTAGTGAGAAAATTCCTCTTGAGAAAAAGATTTAAACAATGAGACCCCTTCTCTTAATTTATTCACATCATACCTAGAAGTTTTTGAGAATTTAAGTTGAGAAAATGTAGGAATTAACATTAATGGGCAATACCTTAC
>NC_090728.1:149409181-149566981 GCF_036898095.1 Palaemon carinicauda
CTCCACATATGGGCTCCTATTATAAAGAGGGATAGACAAGTCACTTTGTGTTATTATGTTTAGGGCCTTGGATAAGGTGAATATTGTAGTTTTAATGATTTAATCTAGTCTGCTGTAACACTACAATGTCTACTATAAACCGACAGATACCTGTTGATATATATATTAATTGACCCAAACCTTCTATTGAGGCTTTGTAATACCATTTTGGTTTTATTAGCATAATGTCATTGCTACTGGTATAATACTAAACTTGAAGTAGGCCGGTAAAGAAATTTATAATTTACAAGATGAGTCGTTTGCTACGTTTCAGTCCTGGATAATAGAATAAGGGAAATGCAGGTTGCAGACTAATTTATCATAACCTTACCTGATCAAACCAAACCTTGGGTGCTTGGCTCCTGTATTATTATTATTATTATTATTATTAGCTAAGCTACAATCATAGATGGAATTCCAGAATGCTATAAGCCCAAGGGTTCCATCAACAGAAAAAAGCTGAAAGAGGAAAGAAACGATGAAATAAGTAAACAACAGGAGAGTTAATGAAGAATTGAAACAAGATATTTTAAGAACAGTAACTACATTAGAATAGATACTTCATATATAAACTATAATAAACTTCAAAACAAAAAACAGGCAAGAGAACTCAACGCAAAGAGGCTGTGTCACTACCCAAGACTAGAAAACAATGGTTTGATTTTCGAGTGTCCTTCGTGTAGAAGAGCTACTTACCGTAGTTGATGGGGGGGATGTATTCCTCTGGAACCCCTGAGCAAACCCCACATATCTAATAGAATTGGAGAGAGAAAGGGGTGAAAATTTTTGACTGCAGGATACAGTCCTTTCGTAAACTGAAACCATACTGGCATCCTTACCTAGGCTGTGAGTGAAGTGTTATGAAATGAAGTGAAATTAATGTGTATGAAGCTATAGTGTTATGATGTCGATGATACTCTGACATATCTTTTCTAACTATTATGGTTCATGTTATGTCTAATGCTAAACATTTTATGTTGAAGCTAAGTTAGGTCTCTATATAAAACAATCAGAGAAATGGGTTCTATCCTTGTAAAGTGTGAAAAGGAAAAATAATATCTAGGTGAAGAGAAGTGCGGCTATAATAAAGCAAAATGGTCATTGTTGAAATTAAATTGACGGTTAATATATGATACTCTAATTTCAAGCGAAACTGGAATTCTCTATATAAAAAAGACGAGTGCTGGCTAGTTTGGTATTTTTCTCTATATGTTTAATAGGGACTGGGGCATAATAACTTACATATTGGTCTATTAAAATGTGAAGTATGTTTTTCACTCTAAGTCCATTGTTTACATCTGAGAGACTGAAAGGAACTTATTGCGCATGCGTTTATTCCTATGATTTGGGGAGCTTTTTGAGCATTTACAATGACATATTTGTCAGGTGGTTTTTTTTTTAAACCAATTAACAGCTTACAAGTACTTCTTCATAAGTTCCCAGATATTGTTCTACAACAGCCATTTTTTTCCCACCTTCGCCTTGAGTTTTAGGTTAGCCACCATCTCGTAAAGACACGTCTCCCAGAGTGAACTTATGGGAAGCACATCAATCTGTTTCAAAATTTAGTGTAATTTCGTTTATGTCGGCAATTGATTATGATGGAAATGCTGAGAATTGGGTAGATAAAATGTTCAACTGGTTGCAGTGTCTCATAGAAGAGCTGTCCCCCATATAACTATGTTTTAGTAAAATATTGTTTCTGTATTCAGTGCGTTCATGACAGATCATCAGTTTGTTGATAAGGGATAATTAAATATTCAAATAGAATTATTTTAGGAAACATGTTTTTGGTTGACAAGTGTTAGAATTTTTTTTTTTTTTTTTTTTAAATATGGAAGTTGAAATGCGTAACTTTCTGAGGATCCATTTTTATAGAAATAATATAGAAATTTCTGGTGTAAATTTTTTTTTTTTGGAATAGAGAAAAGCTACTATCTAGGAATTTGCACCTGCATGAACAGTAAAGAGTATACATGACTATGGAAATCACGAAGCTTAATCTTGGTATTCGGGTGGAATTGATAACAATTCTTCCCACAGTTGTAATGCATGAATATTTGGTAAAATTATAGAACAGCACAGAACTACATTTCCAACAGAAAAAAACTGTTCCTACAGTAAATATTCTTTTGATGAATTTGACCTTTATCCGTTATCCCCCCCACCTTTCTCAACGGACATAGGTGGGAACCTGGGACTTTGGATGGGTTAAAACAGGAAAACAGGTGGTTGTTTAACACCCGAGATTTGTAAAAGGCCACAGAACCTAGCAAACCCAACAAACCTAACCTAGTAGTTCCCAGGTCATAGACCTAACCAGGGGCAAACCCTGGACACTCCTTTCCAAGCCACAAACCTACCCTGGTCATGGACCTAGTGTGGGGCACTCCCCCAGGATCCTCCCCCCTTCCCAGGTCACGAAACCTGCTCAGGTCACGGACCTAGTTGTAAACAAGAGTGAAATAAATATTTCCGGGGAATAGGAAGCAAATTTGTTCCGTAACTGGAGTACAAACCACGCTATTTATATTTATATATATATATATATATATATATATATATATATATATATATATGTATATGTACATGTATATATATATATATATATATATATATATATATATATATATATATATATATGTGTATATATATTATATATTATATATTATATATATATATATATATATGTATGTGTATATATATGTATGTGTATATGTATATATATATATATGTGTATATGTATGTATGTATATATGTATATATATATATATATATATATATATATATATATATATATATATATATATATATATATACACATATGTATATATATATATATATATATATATAAACATACATATATATATATATATATATATATATATATATATATATATATATATATATATATATATGTATATATATATATATATATATATATATATATATATATATATATATATATATATATATATATACATATATATATATATATATATATATATATATATATATATATATATATATATATACATACATACATATATATGAAAACATTCTTCATGTTTATGTATATATATGTGTATAGAAATGTGATAAGTTTCCTTTTCAGTGTTTGTGCTGTGCTTGTGATACATATACGACAACGACACTTGTGTACATTAGCACCGGAACAAGCCCAGCACACTTCCACTTCGTGGGGAACGACCTCTCCCTCTCTGGTCCATTGGTCTTCCCGTTGGCATATAACCGTTGACTCGGCCGCCACAGGGGAATTGTCATCGCCTGGACCCTCCTCATTCAACTATTGTCTTCGCCTTTTCCCTTTTCCTTTTTCCTACCGGAAACAGGGATTACTGAGCGAAGGGAATGTGGCCTCTCAGAGATTGACCACGGTCTTTCTGTTCTCAAGGTCGTTCACCTTTCAACAACAGTGTACTATTGGGAAGAGCACCTTTCCCGTTTGCGGGTTAGGTTGCGCTTCCGTTTGTTTGTTTGTCTCAATTATTTTTAGTGAAATTATAATTGTAATTTTAACTTTTCAGCTTTTCTCTGTGGGGAACAGTTCCCTTCGGAAGATCAGTGGTTCTCACTATTAGTGAATATTCTTAGGTGATTTAAATAATTGTAATTCTGTTTTGTTCCAACACAGAGTACTTACCTCGAACTACTTTCTTAGGAGTATCTGGGATCTCCTCCCAACCGACCAGAATTTTGTGTAGTTTACCCTACTCCCGTTTTTTATGCGGGGTAACCTCTGGAGTGATACGCGCCCAGAGACGACCCGGGGTCAGAGAGCAGGCTTGCTCAGGTCTCGATCTCCAGTAAGTTTCTGGCCGCGTCGCGGATAACATCCCGACGATCTCTCTTACCCAGTGCGACCCTTTGTGTCTCCGACCCCTTTGTGTCTCACACGGTTCCCACATGGTCCCTTTGTGCTCTTCCTTATCCTTTTCCCTCTGTGTTCCTGTGTCTCGCGGTGTCTTACTAGTGCGTTATGGAGCATCCCCGTCGTTGTCCTGGGCCTATGGCCGGAAAATCGTGTGGCACCTTCCTCTCTAAGCCTGAAGTTGACCCGCACTCCTTGTGTTCTTCGTGTAGGGGCAGTGTGTGTTCCCCTGCAGCCACGTGTCCGGAGTGCGAGTCCTGGAACGAGGTGCAGTGGGTGCACTACGGCACCAAGAAGAAGAAGACCTCTAGACGTTCACCTAGGAAATCCAGCGTCTCTTCGCCTCTCGCTTCGCCCGGCGTTTCGTCGGACAGTCTCTCTCTGCCGTCTTCCCCTACCCAGTGTAGTGGTCGAGGTAAGTCTGTTGCGGGGAAGAGGCCTGTGGCCTTTCCCCAGGAGTCTGATTTACCTGACAGAGGGATTGTGTCTTCGATCCAGGCAAGTGGGGGGCCTGAGGGAGGGACGGGAGTGTGTTCGGGGGACGGAGCCCTGGTGAAAGCAGGTCCCGTCTCGTCGGACATTCCTATGTGGGGTAAAACTACTGCAACCTCTTCTCCCGCCTCTTGGGCAGGTTTTTCAGGTGTGTCAGCAGCCGAGGGTGCCGCCGAGAAGGAGGACTCGCCGCCGTCAGACCCCCTCGCGTGGGCGCCTCCGAAGACGCCCTTCAGATCGCCCCTGAGGATGGAAGAGGAGTTTTAGACCTGGTTCCCCAGCGAGGAGCTACCCCGCTCCCCTCCAGCGCCTTCAGCTATGTTCCCGTCCGTCTTCCTGGAGCCTTCGTCGCCGACCGAACACCATGTGGACCCACCAGCAACGAGGCGCGACTCAGGCCCTTCAGCGAGGTCCTACAGGTCTTCGGGCTCCTCGGTCGAGGCCTACTCCTACTCATCGGAAGACGGAGCCCCGAGGGACCATAGGAGACGGCGAGATAGGTCACGCAGGAGGCGATCTCGTTCACGTTCCCGTTCCAGATCCTGCCACGTGAGTAGGCGCTTGAGATCCCCCAGGAGGAAGTATAGGAGAAGCGACTCGCCGGAGGAAGAATGGGTGTGGGTCGCCATCCCCCGTAGCCCACTTCTGGGGGCTTCAGCAGTCCCGAGCACCTCGGGATGGCTCCCTAGGTCCCGCTCACCAGTAGGATTTGTCTCCAGCAGCAGGTATGATCGACGGAGGGAGTCGTCTCTTCAGGCCCCAAGGGACAGGCATAAGTCCGCGAAGGTTCTGACTCCATCCGCCCAGCGGAGAGAGTCGCCCCTTTGGTCTGGCAGCTGCGTCCCGGCCTCAAAATCTACGACGCATCGTCCGGAACGAGAGACACTCCTTCCCTCGACGGGCAAGCCCGCAGACCCCTGGTCCGCCAGAAGAAGAGAAAAATCCAGGATGGAGGCCTCCGTCCCAGCGGCGATGCCCGTCCTACTCCCTGAAACGAGGAGACTGAACCACTCCAGGAAGATGCCTCTTCCCCGTGCGGCTCCCTCCGTCACGAGCACTGGAGCGCCCGACGGAGAATGTAGAGGACGGGGCAGAAGTTTCGGCCTACAGGAGGGTATTAGGCCTCATTAGGCATCACCACAGGCTGGACGAACCTGAGCCCTCTACTGACGAAGTCTGGCTCTCGAGCCTCAGCAGGCTGGTGGATGCGCCTGTGCAACAGAGGCCCTCGCTAGCCCTCCCTCTGTCTAAGGATGTTAGGCTGGGTATGGCGCACGTTGACAAGATCGTGGCCAACCACGCGAAGCTCCCAAGAGCCAGAGCGCCTCTTAGACTTCTCCAGGGCCTGAAGACACAGAGCCAGTTCTACCTTCCCGAAGGACACCGCGCGGGCCCCTGTTCGGTGGAGCCAGCAGTCGCCATCCTGGGACAAGGAGCAGCAGAGGAGAGGGCTACCACGGCCCCGGTTTGTTTCTCCCCTGCGGAAACTTCCATGATGGAGGAGCTGGCCAAGGACCTTGTGCACGTGTCATCGTGGCTGGATTGGTGGGCCTCCACGCTGGTGGGGTTCCAATCCTCGCACGACCTCGCAATCCCGGAGAATCCGGCCTTGCTGAAGGAGCTGATTAGCTCGGGAGGTAAGGCCCTGAAGTTCCTCTCCTACCAATCCATCGCGCAGGCCGCCAACTGGATACTGCGGAAGAGGGACACTGCTCAGCAAACTAGTAAGGAGGCTCCCTGACAGAGAAGCGAGGTCCCTGAGGAGCCTTCCACTGTGGGACGACTCAGTGTTCTCCCTCAAGGCGGTGGAGGAGACAGTGGAGAGGGTTAGGAAGCTAAAGGATGCGGGAGAATCCAGACCCCCTCCAGCGAGAAGACCTGCCCATAGAAGGACACCCTCCGACGCCTCGCGCCTCACCTAGCCAGCCCAGGAGAGACGCCCCTACTACATCTTGGCAGCAACCTTCTTGCAGGAAGTGAGTGCTGGTGGTTGATTGCTATAATGGTTGTTAAGTAAGAGATTTGTACTTGCTTGGAAAATAGTTGACGATGTATGAGAAAAGCTGCTGTAGATCCACCCTCTCTTTGTTCATCTTGTAAGAGGCATGATTTTTCACAATCATCTCCGAATGCTGCATTTAGGTCGTGGTAGTCAATTCCTTAGGGGGAAGAAGAGAACCTAACCTTCTCTAGGGGTATGTATGGGCAACGTCCATGAAGACATTGAAGTTGCTTCTTTTGTCGCCTCAGTGAGTGTTTGCTGCCAATGCTCCCCTTTGCGCATATTCCTCTTGCTCGCTCCCAGGGGAGTAAGCGTCAGGAGCAGAGAGACCTCGGATCTGTATTGGGAGGCTTTTTGAGGTGGTGATGTCGTTGAAGAACTTGTCTGTGCGGGGTGCCACATCTCTCCTGCCGGAGAGTTGTTCAGGTGATGGTAGAGTCATGGAGAACTGCTTTGCATGACTCCCTGATCCACCCAGCTGTTGCCTTCAAAACTTCTGGCCCTTTGAAGGGTAGCAGCAGCCAAACTTTTGGGTTCAGCCAGGCCTGCAGGTTCACGATCGAGCGATGGGGAGCTGGAGACAAAGTGCAGAATGGAAACAGTGGAATTTGTGTTGTGTTCCATCTAAGAGGGAGACTTCATGCTTTCGGTATATCTGAAGGACGCATGGGTTAAAGTGGCTGACCATCAGACCTCTCATAAGTACTTTTGCTTCTCCCTCAACGGTACTGTAACAGTTCAAGACTGCTTCTGTGTATGGCTCCTCAGGTGTTCACCATGGTAGTTGGTTGGAACCACTCACAAGGGATACGTCTCTTGATGTATCTTGACGATCAGTTGATCCTGTCCACCTCAGAGAGCTATTGCTTCAGGCTCGAGATCTGATTCTCACATTTTGCCACTATCTTTGAATATTGGTAAACTGTGAGAAATTGAATGTCATACTCAAGCAGAGGTATAGTACCTAGGCATACTGATAGACATATGCATCAGCAAGCTCAGGGAGGTTGTGTGACCCTTTCTGTCCAAGACAGTTGTTCCAGCTCGACTGCAGCAACGTCTTCTCAGACATCTGTCTTCACTGGAGAAATTCATTCCTCATGGGCAACTCAACTAGTGAATGCTTCAGTGGTATCTGAAATATCACTAAGTAGCAAACAGGGATCCCCTGTTTCATCCTGTGCTGTTGTCACACCTAAGAGGTGTGATCTGAAGAGGAGAGGCTTTTGCGCATCAAGTTCCTCGAGAAGCAATCAGCTTTCCTAGGCTTGCAAGCATTCCAAGAAAGTTTGAGGAGGCACTCGGTAGTGCTGATTGGCAACAGCATTACCATAGTGGCTTACGCCAATAAGCAAGGGGACACCCCCACTCTGAATTGATGAAGCAAATGCACATCTGGGCGGCGTTTTACGCCATAGAATTATCAGCAAGGTACATTCCGGGCAAGAGGAGTGTACTAGCGTATGCACTCAACCATCAGGTGTAAGGTTGTAGGATCAGAGTAGTCCCTACATTCTTGTGTGGCAGAAAGGCTTCTTGCCCTGTGGGGCTCTCTGGCAATTGACTTTTTTACCACGCAGTTAAATAGGAAGCTCTCCAGCTTTTGCTCCCACGTTCCGGATCCTTTGGCGGTATTCAAAGGCACCTTCCAACATTCATGGGATCACCTGGACATCTATGCCTCTTCCCCCTTCAGCCTGATCTGGCTGGTAATCAACAATGCCAGGTATCAAGATAACCCTGGTGGCTACCAGATGGCCACACACCGAGTGGTATCCCGATCTGCTTGTTCTTGCTCTTTTGGTCTATTTCCTGGGAGAGCTACCCCCTGGCCCACTCTTTTCTGTCAGCTACTCCTGCAGATGTGCCACCAGTCCGTGGAGTTGTTAGTTTTTCACAAGTGGAGACTATTCAGCATCTCTGAGAGAAAGGCTTTTCGCGAGGTACTACACAGATGTATGTATTCCTCCGGAGGTCCTCTAAAGATGTCTACCAGGATAACTGGGTCATCTGTGATTGGTGTCATAGAATTGGTATTTCTCTGGTCAGAGTGTCTCTTAGTTGCGGCCATCAAAGACTACCATTCGGGCTTCAGTATGGTCTATTGACTGAAGGGCTTAGACCTCTGAATTTCCTGGGAGTCGTCTGTGCTCATGAGAAGCTTCTAGAAGTCTTACCCACCCCGGGATCTTAAGATCTCTGGAGTGTGATGTGACATTGTTTCCTAGATATCTAACTTGTACTGCATTCATACCTTTAAGGAGTTCATTAGACAGAGATCTGACCCTCAAGACTGTCTTTCTGATAGCCTCAACATCAGCGAAAAGAATAAGTTTGTTGCACGGTCTCTCATTTGTAGTCACCAACGCTTGTGGATGGAAGGAGGTCTCCTTCAGTTTTATGCCGGACTTTGTGGCCAAGACTCAGAATCTTGTGCTGCATGACCCCAAGTTTGAGTCCTTCTTCATCCCCTTCGTCTGAGATGCGTCAGGTGCTGATGATAAAGACAAGATGTTCGTGTGTCCTGTGAGGGCTCTGTGGTGCTATTTAAAAAGGACCTGACGACACAGCCCTGAGTGTAGGAGAGTTTTGTTTAACATTGGCAGGTCCAAGATAGAGGTATCAAGGAACACGGTCTTTTTCTGACTACGTGTGACGATCAAGCTTATGCCTTGACTGACGAGAGAGTTGAGGTGCCATTAACTAGCTCTTCTCCTTCATTCTTTTGCCACTTTCTTGGGGGTCAGCAATCAGTGTTACAAACTGGTCGGACCAGATGCTAGTCAGTTACACTTCAGAGCACCATTCTTTGTGACCAAAGAGTTATATCTTCAAATGTCATCCCGTTATTCATATAGCTGGTATTTGATTTTTCCTGATGTCTCCTTCGTGGGTAGGGTTTCTTTTACATGGAACGGTGCAGTTCAGTGTACGTCTTCCCAGGGCATATCAATTTAACATCCCTATGGTAATCAGATAGTGTCCTTGCTTAGCTTCTCTGCAGGTCAAGCCTGGAACACTTTCAGAGAAGTTACAGAATCTCCCATTTTTATACCAAGGAAATGTCCAACCCTCCAAGCTGCGAGTCTCCCTAATTAAAGGAAAAGGGTTTAAATATAGCATAGGACCAAATAAAATTTTTTTTAAAGTAATTTTTATTTTTAAATATTTAACTTAGCCGGTGAATATATAATAGCTGCTGCTCCAGCGGCTCGACAGAAAACACACACAAAAACTCGTGAGCGATCGCTATGAAGGTTGCGGGTGTGCCCACCAGCGCCAACTATCGGCCAGATACCGCATATACATGTAAACAGACCCAATTTTTTCTCTGTCGGCCTTAACGACAAGACGTATCAATACTCGCTGTATAACCTGGAGTTTTCTCAACATATTTGGTGAAGTACTTCCTTTTGGTTTGAGCTTTCGCAGTGCAGGTGTTTTATCTTCAACTTAAATCTTGAACTCGTTTTTGGATAGATTTAATTTTTGATGACTTTGGATTGTTTTTTTGGACTTTCTTTGACTTTTAAATGGCCGACCCTTCCCTTAGTACGGAAGTGTGTTTTAGGCTTTTAGCAATTATCTTATCACGTTATGAATTAATTATAGATTTTCCTCTATATATTTTATATCTCAACCGCCTTTATTAGGCCTCTTCGATTAGCTTTCCATTTATAATAAACATCAAGATAAATTTTAATGATTTGTTTATATGCGACCTTTCCTGAGAGTAGGCGGTCCTAACTTAGAAACCGAAGTTAAACAACGTTGAGCGCTTTCAATCGTAAATAACTTTTACAGAGCAAATGATTTAAAACTTATTAAATGAATATTTTTTTAGTAGATATTTTATGAAAGATTTTCTTTGAATAGTCTTCATACTGTTTCAAAGATGAACTAACGTTTAGTTTTTTTATGCTACGCAGTTTGCGCTCTATCGTTACGATAGAGAGAGAGAGTATTACGGTTTCACTTTGCAGAAAGAGTAAATCGATTCTGACGTTTTGTTCATTCTTCTTTCAAAGCTTAAATGTTTTAAATACTATTTTAAAGGAACTTTTGAATTGAAAAACCTTTCAGTTTTTTCCTTTGGTCAAATAACCTGTTTATTGACGAAAGGTAAGTGGGCTCTTCTCTTCGGTGCGAAATCAAGAGAGAGAGAGAGAGATAGAGACGGGGAGAGAGAGAGGAGAGAGAACGTTCCGATCTTTATTCTCGTCCCAAGCGAGTAACGTTTTTCTCGAGTCAGTTTTTTTTTTTACTCTCGTCCCTAGTCTCTGTACGGGGAGAAAGGATAAAACGTTTTTAGTTTTTATTCTCGTCCCAAGGCACTGTACGGTGAGAGATTGAAAACGTAGTTTTGAATGAACTAGTGTTTAGTCTCCTTCCCAGCCACTGATCTTTTTATCTTAAAATATGTTTACTGTTTTTTGCTTGTATTAATGTGCTTACATTATACGACTGATTTCGCAATTATAACCTTTTGATGAGGGTAGAATTGCGTGCTTCAGGTAGAAATCAGTTTTATTCATACCTAATGTGAATTGTTAAAAAATTCGATTTCAGTGAAATAAGTGCAAAACAGAAAATCGTAGTGATAAAGTGATGATTGCGCAAAGTGTTATCAGTGTTGCGACCGAGGGTTCGTCTGTTCGTGCCTGTCGTTCGCCTAGTCGGAGACCTCTTGCAAGCTCCCAAGCCCAGGGGAGAAGTAATGTCGTACGACTTATGGGTTCGAGAGGACTTGATCAGCGAACAGACGTTCCCTCTATGGTTTCAGGCGTGTCTCATCAACACCGCCCCTACCATAAGACGAGCGAGACGATTTTCTCCTCGTCATCCGAAGGCTTTTCACATAAGAAACCGTGGAACAAGGTTTCGAGGCCCTTTAAGCGAAAGTCAGTCCTTTCAGGACAGGTCCAGCGTCCTGGTTTTAACTATTAGGACAGCTCTGACCCTATGCAGTCATCGGAAGACTGCTCGCCGCCTAAACAAAAGCGTAACACAGGCTCCGAGAGTCTTTTTGTAGGCAAGGTTTTGCAGTCACAGACGTTACCCTCGTCTCTTACCGCAACCATTCCCATTGATCCTAAATGGGTTGTACGGCAAGACAAGCAGAATAAGCTTGCCTCTCTTATGGAGGACTATTCTGCCAATAAGGTTCACGTTGAGCCTAGCCGTTTATCTCATCGAGATCCTGGCCTTCAGCCGCCCAAACGAACCTTTGTGCGTCCTGTTGACGTTGGCGTAGCTAAGCACGTCAGTCACGATATGTAGAGCCTCACTCGATGCGGTCTCGTGTTGATTTTCAGCCGCATTTGGACGTTAGGCCACTTACTAATGCTCCTGTTGACGTTCAGGACGTTCGCCAACCATCGGAGTTGACTTGTTTTGACGCTGAGCGTCAACCACCGCAGTCTAGAGTTGTTTTGACTGCTCAGACTAGGCAGTCAAAACAGTCTCGAGTGGACGCCGAGCGTCCTCACGCACCTGTTGTTGTTGACAGTTCACAGGCTGTTAAGCAGTTACATGACGTTGCGTCCTGGTCCGCTACTAATGCACCAGTGCGTGTGGACTCTGCTTTTCAAGCATTGCCACCACGGCAGGTCTCTCCCTTGCTTGAGACTCGGCTATTGTCGGACAAGGTTCCTTTAGATGAGGAAGTTGCTGTTCCCCCTCCTACTGATATTCCCTTGAGGACTCTGTCAGACGGAGAGGAGCCTAAAGCTGCTCAGCCCTCTATGGACTTTAAATGAATCATGCTGATTTTTAAGGATCTTTGTCCGGACCATTTTGTAACTGCTGCTCCTCGTTCGCCTAAACGTCAGAGTTTACACTAGGCCTAGCTACTTCGAAGCCGTTGTTTTCTAAGCTAGTGCTCTCTCGCTCTTCTAAGAGAGCTTTATGTTTGCTAGGCGACTGGTTTATCACCAGGAGGAGTTTGGGGGAGACAGCCTTTGCTTTCCCTACTTTTAAGCTGGCTTATAGAGCGAGAGTCTGATATGACACGGGAGAAGTTCTCGGCTTGGGAGTTCCTGCCTCTGCCCAGATAGACTTCTCAAACCTCATAGACTCTCCCTGGCGCCTGGCCATGAGACGCTCCAAGATTTTATGGTCAACTTCAGAGCTAGACCATCTCCTGTTAGGAGTTTTTTTTTCGAGCGTTTGAAGTTTTGCTGTACATTATGTCATGCATAAACAAGGCTTTCAGGGATGGCTCCAATGATCTGACAGCCACGTTCTCTGCAGGAACAAGTCCCTCAGGGATGGCTCCAATGATCTGGCAGCCATGTTCACTGCAGGAGTACGTAAGAGGCAAGTGCGCTCAATGTGTTCATTGTCAAGACAAACTTCACGATGAAGTCTACCAGGCTGTCTTGACAGCATTAATGGAAGGCGACTGGATGGTCTCTCTCGACCTTCAGGAGGCATACTTCCACATTCCTATACACCCGGATTCCCAACCGTTTCTGAGGTTTGTTTACAGGAATGTGGGGTACCAGTTTCGAGCCCTGTGCTTTGGCCTCAGTCCTGCTCCTCTCGTGTTTACGAGGCTCATGAGGAATGTGGCAAAATCCCTCCATCTATCGGGGATCCGAGCCTCCCTGTACTTGGACGACCGGCTTCTCAGAGCATCGTCCAGTCTTCGCTGTCTGCAGGATCTACATTGGACGTTGAGTCTGGCCAGGGAGTTGGGACTTTTGGTCAACCTAAAAGTCCCAACTGATCCCATCCCAGATTATTCTATATTTGGGGATGGAGATTCGCAGTCCAGTTTTTTCGGGCTTTTCCGTCTGCCACCGAATAGAACAAGCCCTGCTCGAAGTCCAACTAATGCTGAAAAGAAAATGTTTGTTCAGTCAGGAGTTGGAACAGTCTCGTAGGGACTCTCTCATCCCTGGAGCAGTTTGTCTCACTAGGGAGACTACACCTTCTGCCTCTCCGGTTCCATCTAGCCTCTCACTAGAACTAGGACAAGACGTTAGAGACGGTATCATTCCCAGTCTCCGAACCAGTAAAGGCATGCCTGAAATGGTGGGACAGCAATATCAGTCTGAGAGAGGGACTATCCCTAGCAGTCAAGAACCCAAACCACGTGTTGTTCTGAGACGCGTCGGATTTGGGTTGGGGTGCGACCCTGGACGGTCGGGAATGCTCGGGTCTGTGGACCTCAAGTCAGAAGAGCATGCACATCAACGGCAAGGAGCTATTAGCAGTCCACTTGGCCTTGATGATATTCGAAAGCTTCTTCGAAACTAAGTGGTAGAGGTCAACTCAGACAACACCACAGCTTTGGCGTACATCTCCAAGCAAGGAGGCACACACTCCTTCACGCTGCTCGAGATCGCAAGGGACCTTCTCTTATGGTCAAGAAATCGAGGCATCTCCCTGTTGACGAGATTCATCCAGGGGGACTTGAACGTCTTGGCAGACTGTCTCAGTCGGAGGGGTCAGGTGATACCCACGGAATGGACCCTCCACAAGGACGTGGGCAAGAGTCTTTGGGCTACTTGGGGTCAACCCACCATAGACCTCTTTGCCTCCTCGTTGACCAAAAGGTTACCAATCTATTGCTCTCCAGTCCTAGATACAGAAGCAATCCACATAGACGCGTTTCTACTGGATTGGTCTCTTCTGGACTTATATGCATTCCCACCATTCAAGATAGTCAACAAGGTACTGCAGAAGTTCGCCTCTCACGAAGGGACAAGGTTGACGTTGGTTGCTACCCTCTGGCCCGCGAGAGAGTGGTTCACCGAGGTACTTCAATGGCTGGTAGACTTTCCAAGAAGTCTTCCTCTAAGGGTAGATCTGTTACGTCAGCCCCACGTAAAGAATGTCCATCAAAGCCTCCCCGCTCTTCGTCTGACTTCCTTCAGACTATCGAAAGACTCTCAAGAGCTCGAGGCTTTTCGAAGGAGGCAGCCAGTGCGATTGCAAGAGCGAGGAGAGCTTCTACCATTAGAGTATACCAGTCGAAGTGGGAAGTCTTTCGAGACTGGTGCAAGTCAGCATCTGTGTCCTCGTCCAGTACCTCTGTAGCCCAAATCGCAGATTTTCTTTTACATCTGAGAAAGGTTCGCTCCCTTTCAGCTCCCACGATTAAGGGCTACAGGAGCATGTTGGCTTCGGTCTTTCGACATAGAGGCTTAGATCTTTCCAACAATAAAGATCTCCAAGATCTCCTTAAGTCTTTCGAGACCTCTAAGGAACGTCGTTTGGCAACTCCTAGATGGAACTTAGACGTGGTCCTAAGGTTCCTCATGTCAGACAGGTTTGAGCCATTACATTCAGCCTCCCTGAAGGATCTCACCCTCAAGACACTTTTCCTAGTGTGCTTGGCTTCGGCTAAAAGGGTCAGTGAACTTCATGCCTTCAGTAAGAACATCGGCTTTTCTACAGAAAAAGCCACTTGTTCACTTCAACTTGGTTTCCTGGCCAAAAATGAACTGCCTTCTCGTCCTTGGCCTAAATCTTTTGATATTCCTTGCTTATCAGAGATCGTAGGCAACGAACTGGAAAGAGTATTATGTCCTGTTAGAGCTCTTAAGTTCTATTTAGCTCGTACTAAGTCATTACGAGGTAAATCTGAGGCATTATGGTGCTCAGTTAAGAAACCATCATTGCCTATGTCAAAGAATGCTTTGTCATTTTTTATCAGATTTTTAATACGAGAAGCTCATTCTCACTTGAATGAGAAAGACCGATGTTTGCTTAAGGTTAAGACGCACGAAGTTAGAGCTATAGCAACCTCCGTGGCCTTCAAGCAAAATAAATCTCTGCAAAGTATTATGGACGCGACTTTTTAGAGAAGCAAGTCAGTGTTCGCGTCATTTTACTTAAAAGATGTCCAGGCTCTTTACGAGGACTGCTACACATTGGGTCCATTCGTTGCAGCGAGTGCAGTAGTGGGTGAGGGTTCTACCACTACATTACCCTAATTCCAATATCCTTTTTAATCTGTCTCTTGAAATGTTTTTAATATTGTTTTTTGGGTTGTACGGAAGGCTAAGAAGCCTTTCGCATCCTGGTTGATTTGGCGGGTGGTCAAAGTCATTTCTTGAGAGCGCCCAGATTAGGGGTTTGATGAGGTCCTGTTGTATGGGTTGCAGCCCTTAATACTTCAGCTCCTGGGAGTCTTTCAGCATCCTAAGAGGATCGCTGGGCTTCGTGAGGAAGACAGACTAATAAGGCAGAGTAATCGTCTAAGTCAACTTCCTTACCAGGTACCTTTATATATTTGGGTTTTGTTATGATATAACTGTCAAAAACTCTAAGCATATACACTGTAAACTTAATTAACTCTGGTCTCTACCCACCACCATGGGTGTGAATCAGCTATTATATATTCACCGGCTAAGTTAAATATTTAAAAATATTTTAATTATAAAATAAATTTTTGAATATACTTACCCGGTGAATATATAAATTAAAGGCCCCCCTTCCTCCCCGATAGAGACCCAGCGGGATGAGAAAAAATTGGGTCTGTTTACATGTATATGCGGTATTTGGCCGATAGTTGGCGCTGGTGGGCACACCCGCAACCTTCATAGCGATCGCTCGCGAGTTTTTGTGTGTGTTTTCTGTCGAGCCGCTGGAGCAGCAGCTATTATATATTCACCGGGTAAGTATATTCAAAAATTTATTTTATAATTAAAATATCATTTTTCCTAGCCATACAAACCTAAGTCCTTTGATATAACTTCCCTCCTCGAACCACCCTCTTCCTGTGTCGAAGTTTCAAAAATGAATAGAGAACTGATTCTGGGGGAGTGTTCCTGAGCTTTGCACCAGACCGGCTCCAACTTGCACTGAAGTAATTTCCCTAATTAAAGGACTCAGGTTTGTATGGCTAGGAAAAATACAAATTACTTATGAAATTTGTTATTCAGTCTAAAATGATATTCAACCACTCCCTCAATTTAGAAAAGCAGCAGATAACTGACAGCTTGTCTTGCCACAATGAGATTGATAAGATTTCTGAAAGATGGACCCCACTTCTTGCCAGACAACGCCATCTATACAGCTGTAGTATATTAGATGTTGTGGCAAAAGGGAGTGACAGAAAATAAGACATTTTCTAAGGATAGATGTAGATGCAAGCAAAGTTTTTTAGGATAAAATCTTATGAACCTCATATGTGTTTCATAGAAATAATAGTGGTTGGAACAAGGTGAAGAAATTTTTACATTTATTTCCCCCTCTTCCTCTTTGTTCTCTTATGCTCTTTCTTGAACTAGGAATAAATAGTAGTGTAGGCTTAGATTTCTTTTCAGAAAAGGTTTCATTAGACTTTGTGTTAGTACAGTATTAACAGTGGGGTATGTTATCTGGTTCTTTTAAGCTCTTTTATCTACTGCTTGTATTTTTTATTGTCCTGATTAATAGTTCCTTTCTGCTTATTTTTCCATTGCTTGAAGCAGCTAAGCCTTTTACTCTTCTTTCGGAGTTCCTGATTGCCATTTTCTTCAACTGTGTGATCTTCCCAATGTACTCCAGCTAATCTTCTATGAACCTTAGCATTTTGTAAATACAAATTTTCCAGTGTTTCCATTGTATATAAAATGTCTGGTTCCATGCAAACACATGTGATACATCCACTAATCAATAATTGAGCAATCTCTACACTATATCTATGTTGCTATTTCTCTAAATACTGAACCTATTAGCGGGCCACTACTTAACACGGGGCACAATATAGATAGCACTACTGTAGTCCTTTTGTGTGTAGTCCTTTTGTCCTTGTTTGTTGCTTTCTTTTTCCATCTATATCATCAAGTACTTTGTTGTCCAACTCATTCAAGAACACATACCTTTTAATGATGGCTTTACTATATTACTATGGAAATAAGACTTTCTGACCTTATTAATGAATTTATATTAATTATGTACATACTGTAATGTGTACAGAGGGCTGGGATATCTTGGATAAAATATCAATCATGTTCTAAGTTGAATACTGACTACAGTGCCTGGTAGAAATACACCTAAATTTTTATGCAGATGAAGTATCATGGATGACTGACAAGTAAATTTCATATCTATTTACCTCTAGACCTGTAGTAGCCAATTGGAAATGTATCTGCGTGGCAATCTTCTGGACTGGAGTTTGAGTCCTTGTCAAGCTCGATATTTTATTGTAGTGTCTGCAACTTCACCATCCTTGTGAGGTAAGGAATGGGGTTTTGGGGGAGCCTATAGATCTACCTGTTGAGTCATCAGCAGCCATTGCCTAGCCTTCCCTGGTCCTAGCTTGGATGGAGAGGGGGCTTGGGCACTGATCATATGTATATATGGTCAGTCTTTAGGGCATTGTCACTGTCCCTTGCCTTTGCCATTCATGAGCGACCTTAAAAAAGGCTTAGTCGTGATGCTTAAAGTATTTAAGGATATATGGTAGCTCAATTTTGTTTGAAGTCATTATTTAATATACAAATGCTATGGAAACTTTTGGGAATGATAGAGTTCTTATCATCCTTTTTTTTTTTATCATCTTTTATTATTTATGTCTTTGTTTTTCCAGCCGAAGCCAACACCCCAGCCAAAGCAACATCTACAGATCCAGCAACAACATCACCATCTCCAACATCACCCTCAACACCAACATCAACAACAGCAGCATGCGCTAAAGCCTCCCCAAGGGGGTTCTTTGCCAGATTTCTCCATCAACTTGCCGGTATGTGGCCAGTCTCTAAATTTAATAGGAATTACAGAATACTGTTATATTACATACGTACTGTACAAGCATGTGCAAATGTAGTAACAGCATTTAAGCATCTTAATTATTATCAGTTTGTCAAGGTTGCTTTAGATGTAATAAAGCTTTTGATTGATTCAACTTTTATGCTTTATTGAAATTTAATTTAAAACCCTTTAAATCTCTCTCTCTCTCTCTCTCTCTCTCTCTCTCTCTCTCTCTCTCTCTCTCTCTCTCTCTCTCTCTCTCTCTCTCTCACTCTCACTCTCTCTCTCTCTCTCTCTCTCTCTCTCTCTCTCTCTCTCTCTCTCTCTCTCTCTCTCTCTCTCTCTCTCTCTCTCATAACTTTAATTAGTGAGAAAGGTTTTAATTGTTGAGCATGAGCAATCCTTTCTTTAACTTTATCTCAAGGTGGCCAAAGTATTTTTCATTTGTGTAAATAATCACAATTTCTTGCATTTTTTGAGAATTATTTTACATAGAAAGGGATACAGAGGTTAAGTTTAAAGCAATTTATTATCCTTAAAGCCTTTAAATGTATTATGTTTACCAGTTCCTGGTATTAGACAGGTGCCTTTCATCAGCATGTCTTTTGGCCACTTTTAGTTAGGATGGTATTTGTTTGCTTGTAAAGCTCCTTAGCTGATGATAGCTTAGTGGTTTTAAAGCAGTACGTAAGGTTGGTTCATGCATTTGTAAAATAAAGGAGAAATGGTGTGTATTTTTAATGTAGATTCATAAGTTTTTAAGTGTAGTTTTTATCCTTTTATTACTATTTTATTATTATTGTTATTATTATTATTATTATTATTATTATTATTATTATTATTATTATTATTATTATTATTATTATCATTATTATTATCATTATCATCACCACTATCATCATCATCATTATTATGAGTATGATTATTATGATTACTGATTATTGTCATTATTATTTATAAAGCATCCTAAATTCCTCCCTTTGGTTTAAGTGTGTGTGAACTACACTTCCCTTCATAATTGTAAAGGTTTGAGAGCTTTTCATTACAAAATTACTCCTTGCTTTACAGCAGGTTAGGGGACCATCATACTACCACCAAGGTTCACTTCAGGTAAAGTTATTCTTAATTTTGTAGACCTTCATGGAAATTATAACATTGTAGGTTACTCACTTTAAGTCTGTCACTCCAATTTGAAAACTATTTGGTATGTCATTGGTGTTGAGTGCCTGTCTCATAAATTTTGTCATTTGGAAAGTAATTATGTTGAAAATTCAACGTTACTGTAAATACCTAAAGACTTTTGCAGAATGCCTTCAGCCTTTGGCTGCATTGCTTTCTGTCTGTAATTTTTCATCCATTCCATTTTATTTCTTCTTGGGTTGCCTCAATTGTCACATTTAGTAATTACCTGGTTTTGTTAAACTATTAAGTAATAAATAAAAGCATTTCTGCAGATATCAATACTCGTAGTTGAAGTAAGTTTTCAATTTTATTTATGGAATCAGTTGGATACTTGAGTCAAGTGTTTATTTCAGTTATACAGTGATTAACGTAATTTTCCAGACTGTACATTGGATCCTTATTCAAGACTCAGAATGACGTCTGTATGGAAGAAGGGCTTTTGTTAATAAAATGGATTTTGATCAAAGTGAAAAATCTATTTGTTCCGTAACTGGAATACAAACCACGCTGTTTATTAGGGATTATACTTTTGGCAGAGCTGAATTGACGAGCCATTAAAATTTAGCGAGGGTTAACTACCCACACCGCTAGTTAAGGGGGGTAGAGGGGGTAGCTTGCTACCATTCCCATTCACACACCTGTGATTTAGTCCCTTTACTTTTGGCTCGGATGGAGAGCGGTTGTTTCCGCTCTCCCTCCTCGCCTATTGTGGACTGCCATTAATTTTTGTCTCAACTTATTTTTTCTTATACAGTGGACCCCCATGGTACGGCGTCCCCAGCTTACGTTTTTTTTATGTTTCGGTGTGGAATACGATGTTTTATCGTCCCCTTGTTATGGCATTTTCCCCACCTTATGGCATCGAATTTCAAAATTCAAACTTGGCGGTCGGTATGCGTATGACTATGCGAGTCACTTGACTCACACAACGCTCATACGTCACTGCATATGTCACTAAGAAGCTGGTCTGCTATTGGTCGGCGTCACGGCGTCACTAAGATGCCCATACGCTGTTGGCCGAAATTCCTCCCACAATGCCTGAGAGAGATGCTGCCTCTCTCTCTCTCTTTGTTAATCGCTCGCTTAGTTCAGAATCTCGTGTGTGTTTCGTAAAGACTTTATCTCGTGTGAGTGCTTGCGATATCGTATTTTTTGTGCATTAGTGCTTAATTCCAACTTTAATTCGTTAGCCATGGGTCCCAAGATTGCTAGTGATGTTAAAGGGAGAGGTAAGAAGATGATTACTATGGAAACGAAGCTGGAGATGATAAAGAAATACGGAGAAGGCATGCGCATTGTTACCCTCGCTAGTGTGTATGGCCGTAACCTGTCAACGATTGGTACAATCATCAAGAACAAGGAAGCCATTAAAGCAAGTAAGTCTTCTAAAGGCATGACTGTCCTTGCCAGGGAAGGACCCCAATCAACGATGAGATGGAGAGACTCCTATGGAATAAAGAGAAGGAAATCGCTGGTGATACACTCACACAATTGGTAATTTCGCACAAGGCGAGCGCCATCTTTGCCGATTTCGTGGAAGCCCAGAGAGACGGCGGAGACAAAGGAACGTCGCAGCAAGCCCCCCAAGAGTTCAAGGCTTCTCATGGGTGGTATGATCGCTTTGGGAAGAGGACTGGTATTCACTCAGTCGTCAGGCATGGAGAGGTGTCCAGTTCTGACAAGAAAGTAGCAGAAGAATTCCTCAAGAAGTTTGAGAAATTAATTTCCAAAGAAGGCTACATTCCTCAGCAAGTGTTTAACTGTGATGAAACTGGCCTTTTCTGGAAGAAACTGCCCCGTCGTACATATATCACAACAGAAGAAAAGAAATTTCCTGGCCATAAACCGATGAAGAACAGACTTACCCTCGCATTTTGTGCAAATGCCAGTGGGGACTTAAAAATAAAGCCCCTACTGGTGTACTACTCAGAGAATCCTCGTGCCTTCAAGGCACAAAATATCACGGAGGATAGGCTCTCGGTATTTTGGAAGTCTAATGCCAAGGCCTGGGTCATGAGGACCATATTTATTGAGTGGGTAAACGTCTGCATCGGTCCTGCTGTCAAGAAATTTTTATAAGCGAATAATCTTCCTTGGACAGTGCCCCTGCTCACCCTCCTGGCCTCAAGGCCAACATACATCCTGACTTCTCCTTCATCAAGGTTCTCTATCTTCCACCGAACACCACCCCTCTCCTCCAGCCTATGGACCAGCAAGTGATTGCCAACTTCTAGAAGCTTTACGCGAAGCATCTGTTCAGATGCTTCAAAGTAAACGAAAGCACTCAACTCACCCTCCGTGAATTTTGGAAGGGGCATTTTGACATCGTTCAATGCCTGAAGATGATCAATAAAGCTTGGAATGAGGTTTCACGGCACACCTTGAAAACTCCTCATGGAAGAAACTGTGGCCAGCTGTTGTGGTAGAACACGACTTCGAAAGTTTCGAACCCTCAACCGAAGACAAGGCCGTTGATGATCCTGCCCCTGAGGGTGATGTTGAGGAAATAATTTCAATCGGGAGGTCCATGGGGCTTGTTGTCGATGAGGCTTACGTCGATAACCTTATTGAGGAGCACAGGGAGGAGCTTACGACTGAAGACTTGGAGTTGGAGTTAATGCAGTTTACCATCATTCAAGAAGAGCACCACTCTAGTGGTGGCGAGAAGGGGGGCAGACAAAAGAAACGACATCGGCAGAAATAAGGGAAGCTATCGATTGGTATGAAAACCTTACAAGATTCATTGAAAAAAAAAAACACCCAGAAAAACTTCACACAGATCGTCTTATGGAGAGTGTTAACGACAAGTGTATGAGTCATTTTAGAAATATTTTGAGGAGTCTTCAGAAACGGGCTTCTTTGGATAGATATTTCTCCAAAAGAGAAGTGTCAGAAAGCAAAGATGATATAAGTGATTCTAGTAAAAAAGCTAAAAAAGAGTAAAGCAAAGATGAAGAAGTACTACTGTATGAAATTAAGTTCTAAAAAAAAAAAATCATAGAAAAAATTTCAAAAGACAAAAATAATAAAAAAAATTTATTATTAAGTGTAACATAATTAGCATTGATATGTTTTTATATCTGCCGTCTCCTCCCCCTCTGCCTCCACCCACTACCAGCTCAAGTATGTCACTCCAAAGGTGAATAAACTTCCATTTTTCCTTGACAGTACTGTACTGTATATAATTTTTATTTATAATGTTATTTAACTATATACTGTACAGTACATGTATTATATATAAGCACTGTAGTACATTACTTACTATACTATTTTGTTACTAATTTTTAATATGTATATAAATTTTGATGTTTTTACCTGGGATTTTGCACGCATTAGCTATTCTATTGCCCGCCATACGACATTTTCACTACACGATACCAACTCCGGAACAGATTAATGTCGTATTGCGGGGGTCTACTGTACATGTATATATATGAAAACATTCTTAATGTTTATATATATATATATATGTGTATAGAAATGTGATAAGTTTCCTTTTCAGTGTTTGTGCTGTGCGTGTGATACATATACGACACCGACACTTGCGTACATTAGCAAGGCCAGCACAGTTCCACTTTGTGGGGAACGACCTATCCCTCTCTGGTCCATCGGTCTTCCCGTCGGCATATAACCGTTAACTCGGCCGCCGCAGGGAAATCGTCATTGCCTGGACCCTCTTCATTCAACTATTGTCTTAGCCTTTTCCCTTTTCCTACGGGAAACATGGATTACTGAGCGAAGGGAATGTGGCCTCTCAGAGATTGACTACGGTCTTTCTCTTCTCAAGGTCGTTCACCTTTCAACAACAATGTACTATTGGGAAAAGCTCCTTTCCCGTGCGTGGGTTAGGTTGCACTTCCGATTGTTTGTGTCAATTATTTTTAGTGAAATTATAATTGTAATTTTAACTTTTCAGCTTTTCTCTGTGGTGAACACTTCCCTTTGGAGGATCAGTGGTTCTCACTATTAGTGAATATTCTTAGCTGATTTAAATAATTGTAATTCTGTTTTTATTACAGTTACTCCCGCTACTCCCTTCTCCCGTGCATGTCGACTGGGGAAGGAAGGGCGCAATACTTATTTTTCAATATTTAACTTAGCCGGTGATTATATAGCTGCAACTCTGTTGCCCGACAGACAACTCTACGGTAAAAACTCGCCAGCGATCGCTACACAGGTTGCGGGTGTGCCCAACAGCGCCATCTGTCGTCCAGATACCCAGTACTCAATGTAAACAAAGACTCAATTTTCTCTCTGTCGAGCTATCGACAAGACGTACTTACTCGCTGTGCTAAACTGGAGTTTTTTCACAACTAATTGGTGAAGTACTTTATTCTAGTTTTGAGCTTTCGCTATGCAGGTGTTTTATCTTCATCTTAAATCTTGAACTCGTTTTGGATAGATTTAATTATGGTGACAAAGAGAGTATGGACTTTCTTTCACTTTTAAATGGCCGACCCTTCCCTTAGACGGAAGTGTGTTTAGGCTTTTAGTAATTATCTTATCACGTTATAGATTTTCCTCTATATATTTTATATCTCTCCGCCTTTATTAGGCCTCTTCGATTAACTTTCCATTTATTATAAACATATAAAAATAATTTTAATGTTTTGTTTATATAGACCTTTCCTGAGAGTAGGCGGTCCTAACTTGGAAACCGAAGTTAATCAACGTTGAGCCCTTTATATCGTAATTAGCTTTTAAAGAGCTAAGGATTTAAAACTTTTTAAATGTAATATTTTATGAAAGAATTTCTTTGATAGTCTTCGTACTGTTTTCAAAGATGAACTAACGTTTAGTTTATTTATGCTACGCAGTTGTTGACGTTCAGGACGTTCAACATGCGCTCTATCGTTACGATAGAGAGAGAGTGTATCACGGTTTCACTTTGCAGTAAGAGTAAATCGATTCTGACGTTTTGTTCATTCTTTCTTAGCTTAAATGTTTCAAATTCTATTTTAAAGGAACTTTTTATTTGAAAAACCTTTCAGTTTTTTCCTTTAGTCAAATAACATGCTTTTTTGACGAAATATAATTGGGCTCTTCTCTTAGGTGCGAAATCAAGAGAGAGAGAGATAGAGACGGAGGGAGAGAGAGGAGAGAAAACGTTCCGTTCAAGCGGGTAACGTTGTTCTCGAGTTACTCTCGTCCCTAGTCGCTGTACGGGGAGGAAGGATAAAACGTTTTTAGTTTTTTATTCTCGTCCCCAGGCTATGTGCGGTGAGAGATTGAAAACGTTGTTATATGAACTAGTGTTTAGTCTCTTTCCCAGCCACTGATTTTTTTATCTTAAAATATGTTTTCTGTTTTTTGCTGGTATTAATGAGCTTGCATTATACGACTGATTTTGCAATTACTACCTTTTAATGAAGGGTAGAATTGCGTGTTTCAGGTAGAAATCAGTAAAAGTTTCGATTTCAGTGAAATAAGTGCAAAACAGAAAATCGAAGTGATAAAGTGATATGCGCAAAGTGTTACAGTGTTGCGTCCGAGGGTTCGTCTGTTCGTGCCTGTCGTTCACCTAGTCCGGGACCTCTTGCATGCTCCCAAGCCCAGGGGAGAAGTAATGTCAAACGACTTATGGGTTCGAGAGGCCTTGATCAACGAACAGACGTTTTCCCTCTATGGTATCGGGTGTATCTTACCAAGATCTCCCCTACCATAAGACGAGAGAGACGTTGTTTCTCCTCGTCATCCGAAGGCTTTTCGCATAAGAAACCTGTCACAAGGTTTCGAAGCCCTTAAGCGAAAGTCAGTCCTTTCAGGACAGGTCCAGCGTCCCGGTTACAACCATTAGGACAGCTCTGACCCTATGCAGTCATCGGATAACTGCTCGCCGCCTAACAAAAGCGTAACACAGACTCCGAGAGTCTTTTTTTGTTGGCAAAGTGTTGCGGTCACAGACGTTACCCTCGTCTCTTACCACAACCATTTCCGTTGATCCTTAATGGGTTGTATGGCAAGACATGCAGTATATGCTTGCCTCCCTTATGGAAGACTATTTTGCCGATTAGTCCGTTGAGTCTAGCCGTTTATCTCATCGATATCCTGGCTTTCAGCCAACCTAACGTTCCTTTGTGCTTACTGTTGACGTTGGCGTAGCTTAGTCACGTCAGTCAGGTTGTTTAGAACCACACTCGATGCGGTCTCATGTGGTTTTTCAGCCGCATTTGGACGTTAGGCCACTTGCTGATGCTCCTGTTGACGTTCAAGACGTTCACTAACAATCGGAGTTGACTTGTTTTGACGCTGTGCGTCAACCTCCGCATTCTAGAGTTGTTTTGACTGCTCAGTCTAGGCAGTCAAAGCAGTCTCGAGTGGACGCTGTGCGTCCTCACGCACCTGTTGTGGTTGACAGTTCAGTTGTTGACAGTTCACAGACTGTCAAGCAGTTACATGACGTTGCGTTCTGGTCCGCTACTAATGCACCAGTGAGTGTGGACTCTGCTTGTAAAGCATTGCCACCACGGTAGGTCTCTCCCTTGCTTGAGACTCAGCTTTTATCGGACAAGGTTCCTGTAGATGAGGAAGTTGCTGTTCCCCCTCCTACTGATATTCCCTTGAGGACTCTGTCAGATGGAGAGGAGCCTAAAGCTGCTTAGCCTCCTATGGACTTTAATTAAATCATGATGATTTTTTTAAGGATCTTTGTCCGGATCTTTTTGTGACTGCTGCTCCTCGTTCGCCTAAACGTCAGAGCTTACACTAGGCCTAGCTACTACGAAGCCGTTGTTTTTAAGCTAGTGCTCTCTCGCTCTCCTAGAGAGCTTTACGTTGGCTAGGCGACTGGTTTTTCACCAGGAGGAGTTTGGGGGATACAGCCTTTGCTTTCCCTTCTTTTAAACTGGTTTATAGAGCGAGAGTCTGATATGACACGAGAGAAGTTCTCGGCTTGGGAGTTCATGCCTCTGCCCAGATAGACTTCTCAATTCACGTAGACTCTCCCTGGCGCCTGGCCAGGAGACGCTCCAAGTTGTTTACAGGTCAACTTCACAGCTGTTTTCGAGCCTTTGAAGTTTTGCTGTACAATTATGTCATGCATAACAAGGCTTTCAGGGATGGTAAGCGGTACCGCCTCAGTCGCTAACCCCGTCTGTTGCCACACCTGCTCCCGTAGACCCTAAATGGGCTTTGCTGCAAGACATGCAGTCCAAGCTTGCGTCCTTGATAGAGGACTTTAATGCGGAGAAGGTTGCTACCGAACCTTCTGGCCAACAACCTTCCAACCGGTCGGTTGTGCGCCCTGTTGACGCTGAGGTAACCTACTCGCGTCTGCCAGTTGAGGTGGTTCCTCCACCGATGCGACCCAGTGTGGGTTGCCAGCCGCACGTTGACGTTAAGCAACGCTCGGAGGTGGTTGTTGACGTTCAGGACGTTCAACAACCAGCAGAGGTGACTTGTTTTGACGCAGTGCGTCAACCTCAGCAACCCGGTAGGGTGTTGACTGCACAACCCAGACGGTCTAGACAGTCTCGGGTTGACGCTGTGCTTCCTCGCGCACCCATGGTTGTTGACAGTTCACAGACTGTGCAGCAGTTCCATGATGTTGCGTCCGGCTCCGTCACGCATCCACCAGTGCGACCGGACTCAGCGAGCCAGACGTTGCCCACTCCGTTGCCGTTTCCTCATCAGTTTTCGGATGAGGAACCCTCTGATGAGGACGTTGCTGAACAACAAGACGATCAGCCCCCAGAATAGATCAAGCCCTGCTATCCATCCAGAAGATGCTGAAGAAGGAACGCTGCTCAGTCAGGCTGTGGATGAGTCTGGTAGGGACGCTGTCATTCGTGGAACAATTTGTGTCACTAGGAAGACTACACCTCCGTCCTCTTCAATACCATCTAGCTTTTCACTGGAAAAAGGACAAGACGCTAGAAGCGGTCTCGATCCCGGTTTCCGAAGAGATAAAGTCTTGTCTGACTTGGTGGAAGGACAATATCAACCTAAGAGAGGGTCTTCCCCTGGCTGTTCAGACTCCCAACCACGTTCTCTTCTCGGACGCATCGGACGTGGGCTGGGGCCCGACACTAGACGGTCGGGAATGCTCAGGACTGTGGAACTCGAGTCAGAGGAGCATGCATATCAACTGCAAGGAGCTGTTGGCAGTACATCTGGCCTTGAAAAGCTTCAAGTCTCTCCTTCGAGGCAAAGTGGTGGAAGTTAACTCGGACATCACCACGGCCTTGGCGTACATCTCCAAACAAGGAGGTACCCACTCACTGACGTTGTACGAGATCGCAAGGGACCTGCTCATCTGGTCAAAAGGTCAAGACATCTCCCTAGTAACGAGGTTCATCCAAGGCGACTTGAACGTCATAGCAGATTGTCTCAGTCGGAAAGGGCAAGTAATTCCAACCGAATGGACCCTCCACAAGGATGTGTGCAAGAGACTTTGGGCCACTTGGGGTAAAACCATCCTTAGATCTCTTTGCAACCTCGCTGACCAAGAGGCTTCCAATCTATTGCTCTCCAGTCCCGGACCCAGCAGCAATACTTATAGATGCTTTCCTCCTAGATTGGTCACATCTGGATCTCTACGCATTCCCACCGTTCAAGATTGTCAACAAGGTACTGCAGAAGTTCGCCTCTCACGAAGGGACAAAGTTGACGTTAGTTGCTTCCCTCTGGCCCGCGAGAGAATGGTTCACCGAGATACTTCGATGGTTAGTAGACGTTCCCAGTAGTCTTCCTCTAAGGGTAGACCTTCTACGTCAGCCACACGTAAAGAAGGTACTCCAAAGCCTCCACGCTCTTCGTCTGACTGCCTTCAGACTATCGAAAGACTCTCGAGAGCTAGAGGCTTTTCGAAGGAAGCAGCCAGTGCGATTGCTAGAGCAAGGAGAGCTTCTTCCATTAGTCTACCAATCGAAGTGGGAAGTCTTCCGAGACTGGTGCAAGTCAGTTTCTGTATCCTCGACCAGTACCTCTGTAGCTCAAATAGCTGTTTTTCTCTTATACCTGAGAAAAGGACGATCCCTTTCAGCTCCCACTATCAAGGGCTACAGAAGCATGTTGGCATCGGTCTTCCGGCATAGAGGCTTAGGTCTTTCCAAACATAAAGATCTGCAAGACCTCCTTAAGTCTTTTGAGACCACCAAGGAGCGTCGTTTGGCTACCCCTGGATGGAATTTAGACGTGGTACTAAGATTCTTCATGTCAGACATGTTGGAGCCGTTACAATCAGCCTCCCTGAAAGATCTCACTCTTAAGACTTTTTTCCTGGTATGCTTAGCCTCGGCTAAAAGAGTCAGTGAGATTCATGCCTTCAGCAAGAACATAGGATTTTCGTCAGAAAAAGCCACTTGTTCGCTACAACTTGGTTTTCTAGCCAAAAATGAGCTGTCTTCTCGGCCTTGGCCTAAATCTTTCGATATCCCCAGCTTATCGGAGATCGTAGGCAATGAACTAGAAAGAGTTTTATGCCCTGTTAGAGCTCTTAAGTTCTATTTAAAGTGTACTAAACCTTTACAAGGCCAATCTGAAGCTTTATGGTGTTCAGTTAAGAAACCATCCTTGCCTTTGTCAAAGAATGCTTGGTCAGACTTTATCAGATTGTTAATACGAGAAGCTCATTCACATCTGAGTGAGGAAGACCGAACTTTGCTTAAGGTGAAGACGCACGAAGTTAGAGCTGTAACAACTTCCGTGGCCTTTAAGCAAAATATATCTCTGCAAAGTATAATGGACGCAACCTATTGGAGAAGCAAGTCAGTGTTCGCGTCATTTTACTTGAAAGATGTCCAGTCTCTTTACAAGAACTGCTACACACTGGGACCATTCGTAGCAGCGAGTGCAGTAGTGGGTGAGGGCTCAACCACTACAATTCCCTAATTCCATACCCTTTTAATCTTTCTCTTGAAATGTTTTTATTGTTGTTTTTTGGGTTGTCCGGAAGGCTAAGAAGCCTTTCGCATCCTGGTTGATTTGGCGGGTGGTCAAAGTCATTTCTTGAGAGCGCCTAGATTAGGGGTTTTGATGAGGTCCTGTTGTATGGGTTGCAACCCTTGATACTTCAGCTCCTAGGGGTCGATCAGCATCCTAAGAGGATCGCGAGGCTCCGTAAGGAAGACGTACTTAAAAGGCAGAGTAATTGTTCAAGTCGACTTCCTTACCAGGTACCTATTTATTTTGTTTTTGTTATTTTGATAACTTCTAAAATGAAATAAAAACTCTTAGCTCATAAAAGTGTAAACATACATTGCTGGTCTCTACCCACCATCCTGGGTGTGAATCAGCTATATAATCACCGGCTAAGTTAAATATTGAAAAAGGTTATTTTGATAATAAAATAAATTTTTGAATATACTTACCCGGTGATTATAAATTAAAGGACCCTCCCTTCCTCCCCAATAGAGACGCAGTGGGACGAGGAGAAAATTGAGTCTTTGTTTACATTGAGTACTGGGTATCTGGACGACAGATGGCGCTGTTGGGCACACCCGCAACCTGTGTAGCGATCGCTGGCGAGTTTTTACCGTAGAGTTGTCTGTCGGGCAACAGAGTTGCAGCTATATAATCACCGGGTAAGTATATTCAAAAATTTATTTTATTATCAAAATAACATTTTTATGTTGTTCCCTTGGGGTTCTTCTTCGGGGTTCCTCCCTAGGGAATTTCTGTTAAATAATTAATTTTATTTTTTCCCAGTTAACTATGCAGTTTTTCTTCGTTCGACTAAGAGTGCCGACGAAGCAGAGCTGTTCTGTTCATGCCTGGGGAATCTGCTGTCACTGCCGTCCCTCAGAGGACATCGTCATGGCCGTCATCCCTTCTCTTAGAAGTACTCCCGTGACAACGTGACCAGCGCTTCAGATCATTTTAGAACGCTAACCAGGAGGTTCACCTCCAGGGGTTGGACAACTTCCTTTCCGAGGGAAAGTTTCCTCCCCAGGTGTAAGGTTGTTTCTCCCTTCCAAGGGAGAACTTCCCACATCTTAATAAATTCATCGTCTCCGACTGCTGTTGCTGCCTTCGCCCAGACATCTCTCCCCCCTTGCTTAGGTTCTCTTCCTTCAGTAGCAGAGCACATTCTTAGGCAAGTCTATTGTACGAAGTGTTTACCCCTCTTGTTCGCGAGAGAGGCCACTCATAGAGACTCTTCTTCGGAGGATCGCTACTGTTAAAAGTTAGCTTGCTGATCCACTGGCCCTCATGGGCATCATTGTGGGTGTCTTCAAGTCTCTTCTATGAAGTGTTCACCTATCATTCGCGAGAGAGGCTACTCATAGAGACACCTCTTCGGAGGATCATGCTGCTCATCAGTTCCTGATCATCCTACCAGCAGACCTACCAGCGCAACCTTGCGCTGCAACTTAGTCCGTGGACTTCGGTCGTGGACTCTTCCTAAGGCCAGCTTGCTGGTCCACCGGCCCTCATGGGCTTCATCAGTTCCTGATCATCCTACCAGCAACCTACCAGCGCAACCTTGCGCTGCAACTTAGTCCGTGGACTTTGGTCCTGGACTCTTCTATGGACTTTTCATGGTTGCCATCTGTGGATGTTCGCCCTTCCAAAGGGCACATCCCAGTTCCTGATCATCCTACCAGCTGACCTGCTGATCTACCAACGCATCCTTACGCCGCTGGTAGTCCTTTGAACTTTGGTCCTGGACTCTTCCGCGGACCTTTTTACGGTCCCCGTCGGTGGATGCTCGCCCTTCCACGGCACATCCCAGTTCCTGATCGTCCTGCCAGCTGACATACCGATCTACCAACGCAACTTTATGCCGCTATTAGTCCTTGGACTTCGGTCCTGTACTCTTCGGTGGACCTTTACGGTCTCCATCATGGATGTTTGCCCTTCCAAAGGGCTGATACCAGTTTCTGGTCGTCCTGCCAGCTGACCTGCCGACCTACTAGCTCTACCTTCGCGAGCGCATGCGCGCCAACAGTCTTCCGTGCGTGCGTGCCGACAGTCTTTCGTGCGCGCGCGCCGACAGTCTTGTTTCAAATTAACATCTTTTAGTAAAACTATATCACTAACTTGAAAATTCTTGTGCGATACTGGCTTGTATCTAGAACCAACATTAGTGGCTTGATGCACAAGTTTTGCAAGGAATTCAAAGTTATGAATTTCTTTTAAATGTGAACGAGACTTTCACAATTTACTATAACTGTCCTTAATATGCTCTATTGGATCCTTAGAAGTAGTCCATGAAGGGTCGGAATCTGGAAGAGGTTGCAAATTAGGAATGATGCTCAAAGACACCAACTCATAGCCCTTTAGCAAAATTTCAGGTGTTATTGCAGCAGGGATGACTTCATTTGGATTATTATCTCTTAAAGACTCATGAAAAGCAATTGGCTTGCAATTAACTTAATGTACAGTCTCTGCTATAAGAAACTCAAAATCAAGAGAATTCAATACAGTATTTCGAACTGAACCATGTATAAGTCTTTTAACTAATTTAACACAACTTTCCTCAAGTGATCCAAGTTGGTTACAGCCTTTGTAATATTGCTCAAATTCTACAGCCCTCATTCCATGTTCCTGTAAATATTGCACAGTATCTGGGTCCCTTAAAAAATCAGAAATTAAATTAGTACCTGCAACAATTTGAGATCCTATATCTGAAAAGCACAATTGTTGAGTACCATACTCCCAAATATGTAACTGAAGTGCTCTCAAAAATGTGGGTACAGTCATGTCAAGGCATAATTTTAAATTTATAGCTCGAGACCACAAACAGGTTATACAAAGCAACCAAATTTTTGTTTTAACCCCTTGGTAATTAATATAATACGGGCCAAGATGGTCCAAGAAAATAGACCTGAAGGGAATATTGGGAGGTTTCAACCTAAAATCTCTGTATGAACTTAGATTCAATTTGACTGCATGTCTGTGAAATCGTCTGGAGTTTATACATTTTTTTAAAATCTTCTTTACAGTCGAAAAGAAATGTGAAACCCAAAAAGTTTTCCGAAATTCGGTCAACAATGAGTAGATGCCAGCATGGTTGGTAATTTTTTGCATTTCCAAGATTAATTTCTTGGTCAGGACGCTATCCTTTGACAAAAGGATAGGCGACAACATAAATTTATCTCTGTCCTTTCAGCGTGCAATCTTACTTCTAACACGCAATATACCATTGTGATCTGGATAAATATTAAGTGGCGATTATATAAGGGATCTCTTTAACTGCATTAGAAGACCGTGCAAAATATTTAAAAACTTCTGGAAAGTGAATCTGCTGGTCTCTGTAGATTACAAAATTATAAGCTTCTGATAAAGTTTCTTCATCAGTAAGACAATTAAAATGTGAATATTTACTTGGGTTCCTCATCTTTACTGCAATTTTCAGGTTATTAATAAACCTTATCACATACCTATGGACTGAAACTATACTCTTGAAGCCAGAAAAGGAATCCATAGAAACCAAATGGTTTATATCTTCTCGAACCACAGATTCAGTAGCAACATGAACATAACTACTTTCAAGAGAAGAGCTTATACCTTCTTCTCTGAGCAATGTATTAGGAATGGTGACTTCCATCAGATCACTTGCGAAAACATCAATATCTGCATCAGCAACTACCACTGAAAAAATTAGCTTTCATTAATTGCTTATAGGAGAGAGGTCGGGTGATTGCATCAGCTGGGTTTTTAGAGCCTGCACAAGATTCAAACTTAATAGGGAATTCTTCACACATTCTGCAGATACTATCAAATCTATTTTTCACAAAGATCCTCAAATTACGTAATTTATCAAACTTTGTAACGTGCTGATAACCAATGTAAGCAAACTAGACTATCTGTGTATAGATCCATTCCTACTATGTTAATAGGCTCAACACAATTAGAACCACTTAATTCTCTTCTAATATCATGTAATACTTCAGTCCCTAAAGAAACTGCCAGAAATTCAAGAGAAGGTATGGATTTAGATTCTAACTGTTTGTTAACAAATCTGTTCTTAGCCATGACAAAGTTTGTTAACAAATCTGTTCTTAGCCATGACAAAGTTTGTTAACAAATCTGTTCTTAGCCATGACAAAGTTTGTTAACAAATCTGTTCTTAGCCATGACAAAGTTTGTTTTTTTAGTTCTCAAATTATATAAGAACACAACACAACCGTAAATGCTTCTAGAACTGTCTGTATATGCAATTAATTTATACATATCATCTCTCCTACCAACAAATCTATTAACTGAAATCTCTGGAGAAGAATTTAGCTGCTTAGCAATATTAATCCATTCTCTTAGCAGATCATCAGACAGCCTATTGTCCCAACCAATTTCTTTATTGCACTGTAAAGAATGCATGAATATTCTAGTTCTATTTAGTAAAGGTCCACAAAAATTGAAGAGATCAAAATTTGATGCAATTGAACTCAAAATCTGCCTTTTAGATGAAGCATTCTTATCCAAAACTAATTTCTGGGTGGACAAAGAATCAGTCTCTGTATTCCAAAGCAATCCAAAAAGCTTAGTCACAAGGGTCGACTTCTCACCAGTTTTTCCATCAATGGAACTCTGCAAAGATTTACAATTTGTTATAAACTGTTGTACTTCAAATCCACAAGGTAAAAAAATCTGCTTCAAATTATCGAAGGCCCATTTCAATTTAACAGGGTCATTGAATGAAATCACACAATTATCCATATAACATAAATCATAAATATATCTCCTCAAAATCCTAATTGTGGCGAATCTTTCTCTCTATCAACCATGAGAATATAATATAAAGCTAAAAGCAGTAAAGCAGGACTAGGGCCTAGGTCTAATACCCAAAGGAAGCCAAACATGTTTGTACACAATTAATGCAAAATCATTCTTGGCAACATTTCTGTACTAATAAAACAAAAGCTTTTGCTGATCAAATTCAGGCAACAAAATTTGCAAGAATGCTTTTTTCAAGTCAAAGCACAGAACATTTTTGCAACCCTCGACCTCTGGAACTCAACAGGTCGCGAAGACCTCCGTGGCCCCCGCTCCCGTCCGTCGTTTGGGTTGTGCAATACCGTCGGGATCTTCGGAGGGAGGTTCTTCGGTCTCTTCAGAGGGTGAAGCGAGGAGGAGACACCGACGGCGGAGGGAGAGGTCCAGGAGCAGGCGTTCCCGCTCAAGGTCCCACTCGAGATATAGTAGGAAATGATCCAGGTCACCAAGGAGGAAGTACAGGAAGAGTAGGTCCCCCCATGGTGAATGGGTCTTCGTTCCCCGCAGGAGCGATTTTCAACGTTCTCCAAGCCGACGGTCCAGGGATTATTTGCCACGAAGGCCCTCGACCAGCCACAAGTATGACCCTCGCAGGGAACAATGCGAGAAGGCCTCTTCAGGCAGGCGTAAGACCGCGAAGCTTCCGGCTCAACCCGCCCAGGGGGGGGGGAGCCGGGCTTTCGGACGGGCAGCCTGGTCGAGTCAGCACAGCTGGCTCGGCCCTTGGACTCACAGGAACGGTTTCCTCCGTCGGGTCAGCCCACAGAAACCGCGTCCTCGTCTTCCAAAGATATTTTGCTGACGGTAGTTCTCGCCGACAAGGCGATTCCCGTCCCGACACCCGGCTCTAGTGCGGAGGTTTCCATCGGAGCAGACCGCTACCACCGCAGGGGGGTGCCCGTTGAGCCAGAGCCGCGGCGCCCGGTGGGAGTGCCCGGTGACCCGGCACCTCGGAATCAAACAGAGGGTGTTGCTGACGGCAGAGAGGGTTCCCCGACCGAGGACTCGGCGTATCGAAGAGTGGTAGGCCTGATATGCAGGCATCATCGTATTGAAGAACCTGTTCCAGCCGACGAGGACTTCTGGAGGTCCAGCCTAAGTCGGTTGATGGAGGCACCTGTGCAGCAGAAAACCTCCCTAGCCCTGCCTGTGGCCAGGGATCTAGTCCTGGGACGGGCCCACGTGGATAAGATTGTGGCGGGCAATGCCGAGGCTCCCAAGTCACAGAGCTCCTCGAAGTTACTACAGGGACTCAGGTCTCAGAGTAAGTTTTATGTCCCTGAAGGGCAGCGACCGGGAGCCTGCAAGGTAGAGTCTTCCCTGGAAGTTCTGGGTCAGGGTGCCCCAGAAGACAGAGCCTCATCAGCCCCGATTTGTTTTTCGCAGTCGGAGGCTGCGATGATGGAAGAAATGTCGAAAGACTTAGTACACGTCGCCTCCTGGTTGGACTGGTGGGCCTCCACGCTGGTAGGGGTGCAGGCCACCTATGACTTGACGGACCCGGAGCAACAAGACCTCCTGAAGGAACTTATCATCTCCGGGGGCAAGACTTTGAAGTTCTTGACGTATCAGTCTCTTGCCCTATCAGCGAACTGGGTACTTCGAAAAGGGGATACTATCTTGGCGAAGCTTTCCCGGAAGATCCCGGACAGAGAGGCAAGGGCTTTGAGGAGCCTACCGGTGTGGGGTGACTCCCTGTTCCCGTTAAAACAGCTGGAGGAGCTAATGGAGAAGGTCTCAAAACGGAAGGAGGTGAGCACACCCAGACCTCAACCCGTGAGGAGACCCGCCTACAAGAGGTCAACATCAGATGGGCCCGCTACTTCTCATGCCTCTCCTAGCCTGACGAGGAGAGACGCTCCATCTTCCTCTTGGGCTCCAACACCACAGCCCCCCGAAGAGGAGCCCCAGCAGCGTCTGCCTCTTTTAGGACGGCTTATTCAGCGTCCAGGAGAGGACGTTCAGGCCGCTCCTCCAGGAGGAGATAGAGTGGTAGGCCCCCTACTCCTGCCCAAGTCTCAGGTTGGGGGATGCCTCAGACGAAATTGGCAAGCATGGAGGGCTCACGGTGCGGAGCCCTGGACAGTATCCGTACTGAAAGAAGGGGACAGACTCCCGTTCTTAACGGAACCTCCACCTTTGATTCCGGCCAGCCGGACGGAGTGGCTGGCACCCAAGGACCCATTGAAGAGGGCGGCCCTTCAGGAAGAAGTGGCCACGGTGTTGGAGAAAGGTGCTATGGAAGAGGTTCTACATCCGGGACCAGGCTTCTACAGCCGACTATTTCTGGTAGAAAAGGCGACAGGGGGATGGAGACCGGTGATAGACCTGTCAGCCCTCAACAAGTTTGTTTGCAAGACGGACTTCAAAATGGACACTCCGAAGTCGGTCTTGCAGTCCTTGAGGGAAAAGGACTACATGATGACCATAGACCTCAAGGACGCATACTTTCAAATCCCGGTCCACCCCTCAAGCAGAAAGTTTCTCCGGGTGAAGTGGGGTGCCCAGATCCTGCAATTCAAGACCCTCTACTTTGGTTTGTCAACAGCTCCCCAGGTATTCACGAGAGTCTTCACGACAGTTTCGGTGTGGGCTCACGAGTGGGGTATTCGCCTCATTCGGTACCTGGACGACTGGTTGCTCCTTTCCTCCTCAGAGGACGTTTTGAGGGAGCAGGGTGTAAAGCTGCTTCAATTCTGCAAGGATCTGGGTATCATGATCAACCGAGAAAAATCGAACCTGTCGCCCTCCACCAGGATGACCTACTTGGGGATGACACTGGACTCCCAACTAGTGAAGGCCTTTCCGTCAGAGGACCGTGTGAACAACCTAGTAAGGATCCTTCTGCCTTTCCTTTCGGGACAACCCAGGAGAGCCAAGGACTGATAAAGGCTGATAGGTCATCTAGTGTCGTTAGAGAAACTCGTTCCCCAAGGGAGGCTCTGGCTCAGGAGCATCCAATGGAACGTGAAGGGTTGCTGGAACCAACTAGACTCACCCCAAAAATTAATCCCCGTCCTGCCAGACACAATACCCTCCCTGGAGTGGTGGCAGTGCCGGTCGAATACGCTCAAGGGGATGCCCTTCGCAACCGAGCCTCCTGAGATGCTCCTGTTCACAGACGCCTCCAACGAGGGGTGGGGAGCACATCTCCTCAACGAGACGGCGAGAGGAACCTGGGCGGACGAGGAGAAAGGGCTACACATCAATGTCCTAGAGCTGAAGGCAGTCCAAAAAGCTTGCCTGCCGTTCATCGATCTTCTAAGGGGAAACACGGTGGCGTTGATGTGCGACAACGCCACAGTAGTCGCGTACATGAAGAAACAAGGAGGCCTAAGGTCAAAGGAGTTGTGCGATCTCGCTCTAGAGATCCTGGATTGGGCAGAGTCGAACCAGATAGTGATTTCGGCAAGGTTCATCCCAGGCAAGAAGAACGTTCTAGCCGACGGTCTCAGCAGGATGGGACAGATAGTAGGAACAGAGTGGTCCCTCCTCCCAGAAGTAGCCAGGCTCATCATTCAAAGGTGGGGATCCCCAGTGATGGACCTCTTTGCAACCAGGCTGAACGCACAACTCCCCGTGTTTTGTTCTCCTGTCCCAGACCCAAAGGCGGCCTTGGAAGATGCCTTTCAGCACAAATGGGACAACCTCGACGTGTACGCTTTTCCCCCCTTCACATTGATCAGGCAAGTGCTCAACAGAGTAAGGGCGGCCCGAAACTTAAAGATGACTTTGATAGCGCCCTGGTGGCCGGAGAGGGAGTGGGTCGTGGATCTAAAAGACCTGGCATGTCTTCCTCCGTGGCCGCTACCCGACAGGCCAGATCTTCTACAACAGCCGCACTTTATCAGGTTCTACGACAACCCGCAGTCTCTACGCCTTCACGCCTGGAGACTATCGAGTGGCTCCTGAGGAAAGAGGGATATTCGTCAGGTACTGCAGAGAAGATGTCGCGTTATCTGCGACGGTCTTTGGCGGCGGTCTACCAAGCGAAATGGGCCGCTTTTACGAAATGGTGTGCTTCAAAGAACATCAAGCCCCTCAAAGCTTCGGTCCCAGATATCGCAGATTTTCTAGTGCATCTCAGAGACGAAGTGGGCATGTCTATTCCAGCTATAAAAGGGGTACGTGCAGCCCTGGGTCAAGTCTTCCTGCTGAAGGGCATCGACCTGGGCACCTCTAGACACATCTCTATGCTCATCAGGAGCTTTGAACAAGCCTGCCCTCCTCAGACTGCTAGGGTGCCTCAGTGGGACTTGGCAAGGGTTTTGAAAATGTTAAGTAGACCCCCGTTCGAACCACTGAAGGATATAGTAGACAGGGATCTCACTCTCAAGACGGTCTTCTTGTTGGCCTTGGCCTCTGCAAGGAGAGTGGGAGAGATCCATGGGCTGTCTTAAGACGTCTCTCATTCGAAGGGGTGGAGAGAAATCTCCCTCAAGTTCGTCCCTTCTTTCGTGGCGAAGACTCAGAATCCAGCAGTCTGGGATCCAAAGTTCGAGGGATTCTCAATGCCAGCCATCCCTAAGACAGGGAATCCAGAGGATTTGAAGTTGTGCCCCGTCCGGACCATTAGAAAGTACCTTGAAAGGACTGCACACCTCCGGCCGGGTATCAAAAGTCTTTTCGTCTCTACGGGTGCTACGAAGAAGCAGGTATCGAAGAATACCATCTCCTTTTGGTTGAGACAAGTTATTGTCAGGGCCTATAATGAGGAGGGACTGACCCTTCCAGGTACTCCTAGGCCACATGACATTAGGGGCCTAAGCACTTCTTTAGCCTTTGAGAAGAACATGGCAGTGGGCCAGATCCTTCGAGCGGGCACCTGGTCGAATCAGTCGACCTTCACTGCCCATTATCTCAAGGATTACTCGAGAAGATCTTTAGACGGGTTTTCTATTGGAACAGTCATCTCCGCGCTCCAAGTGATTTAACGGTGAAGCCCCAGGTACAATCGTGGATAGCAAAACCAAGAGACACAGGTTCGTTCCTTTTCACCCTAGTCCCCGTTTTCCTATCCCTGATCGGAGATAACCACACATATAAACCAATGAAGACACGTCTCTGCAGCTTCGTCACAGGACTCAGCATCATGGAATTTTTTAAAGGGTGAGTACTTAGACACTAACATGAGCTCTTTGTGTAGTTTGCCCTACCTTTCGTTTTTCCCGTTTTTATATAACCTAGTTCCCATCTAGGTTACGTGACGTCAGCTTAGCTGGGTCTGAAGTTCAGGAAGACACTCCCACCTCCTAAAGTGTAAGTCTCCTAAGAAAGTAGTTCGAGGTAAGTCTCTGTGTTGGAACAAATCAAAAATTTTAAGGAATTTTTATTTTTCCTAACATACTTACCGAGAACTACTTTCGGGTAATGGCCCTCCCTACCTTCCCCGAGTGCCTTTCTGACCTTGAAGAGCCTTTTGTACCATCCTAGGAACTTACTAACGAGCGAGACCCAAGCTAACGCCGACCTAGCTCAGGACTACCCTCAGGGCACGTTCTCCTAACTCCTGGGTCAGTCCTCCATAGAAAATGGAAGTATGGTAGACTACACAAAACTCTGGTAACTCCTAAGAAAGTAGTTCTCGGTAAGTATGTTAGGAAAAATAAAACTTACTTAAAATTTTTGATTTTTCCTAACTATACAAAGCTTAGCTATTTATACAAACTTGCCTGCCATCCCTATCCCCCTTGAAGTCCTACCTCCTAGCAAAGTGACTAAGTCACAGGTGTGTGAACGGGAGTGGTAGCAAGCTATCCCCCCCTATCCCCGGTAACTAGCGGTGTGGGTAGTTAACCCTTGCTAAATTTTTATGGCTTGTCATTTCAGCTCCGCCAAAAGTATAACCCCTAATATATAGCTAAGGTTTGTATAGTTAGGAAAAATACAATTTTCAATATTAAACTTAGCCGGTGATTATATAAGCTGCAACTCTGTTGCTCGACAGAAAACTCTATGTTAAAAATCCGCCAGCGATCGCTATGCAGGTAGGGGGTGTACTTCAACAGCGCCATCTGTCGTGCAGGTACTCAGTACTCAATGTAAACACAGAACTCAATTTTCTCTCTGTCGGGCTACCGGCAAGACCTACTAATTCGCTGTGCTAACTGGATTTGTTTTCACAACTATTGGTGAAGTACACTATTCTAGTTTTGAGCTTTCGCTATGCAGGTGTTTTATCTTCATCTCAAAACTTGAACTCGTTTTGGATAGATTTAATTATGGTGACAAAGAGAGTATGGACTTTCTTTCACTTTTAAATGGCCGACCCTTCCCTTAGACGGAAGTATGTTTAGGCTTTTAGTAATTATATCACGTTATAGATTTTCCTCTATATATTTTATATCTCTCCGCCTTTATTAGGCCTCTTCGATTAACTTTCCATTTATTATAAACATATAAAAATAATTTTAATGTTTTGTTTATATAGAACTTTCCTGAGAGTAGGCGGTCCTAACTTGGAAACCGAAGTTAATCAACGTTGAGCCCTTTATATCGTAATTAGCTTTTAAAGAGCTAAGGATTTAAAACTTTTTAAATATAATATTTTATGAAAGATTTTCTTTGATAGTCTTCGTACTGTTTTCAAAGATGAACTAACGTTTAGTTTTTTATGCTACGCAGTTGTTGACGTTCAGGACGTTCAACATGCGCTCTATCGTTACGATAGAGAGAGAGTGTATCACGGTTTCACTTTGCAGTAAGAGTAAATCGATTCTGACGTTTTGTTCATTCTTTCTTAGCTTAAATGTTTCAAATTCTAATTTAAAGGAACTTTTTATTTGAAAAACCTTTCAGTTTTTTCCTTTAGTCAAATAATATGTTTTTTTGACGATATATAATTGGGTTCTTCTCTTAGGTGCGAAATCAAGAGAGAAAGAGAGAGAGAGATAGAGACGGAGGGAGAGAGAGGAGAGTAAACGTTCCGTTCAAGCGGGTAACGTTGTTCTCGTGTTACTCTCGTCCCTAGTCTCTGTACGGGGAGGAAGGATAAAACGTTTTTAGGTTTTTATTCTCGTCCCCAGGCTATGTGCGGTGAGAGATTGAAAACGTAGTTATATGAACTAGTGTTTAGTCTCTTTCCCAGCCACTGATTTTTCTTTTTATCTTAAAATATGTTTTCTGCTTTTTGCTGGTATTATGAGCTTGCATTATACGACTAATTTCGTAATTACTACCTTTTAATGAAGGGTAGAATTGCGTGTTTTCAGGTAGAAATAAGTGCAAAACAGAAAATCGAAGTGATAAAGTGATACAGTATACGCAAAGTGTTACAGTGCGCAAAGTGTTACAGTGTTGCGTCCGAGGGTTCGTCTGTTCGTGCCTGTCGTCCTCCCAGTCCGGGACCTCTTGCAAGCTCCCAAGCCCAGGGGAGAAGCAATGTCGTACGACCAAAGGGTTCGAGAGGCTTTAATCGGCGAACAGACGTTCCCTCCGTGGTTTCGGGCGTATCTACCCAAGATCGCCCCACCCACACAAAGACGAGAGAGCCCATTTATTCCTCGTCTGCGGAAGAGGTTTCTCGTAAGAAACCATGGACCAAGGTCTCGCGGCTTCTTAAGCGCAAGTCGGTCCCTTCCGCGCAAGTCCAACGGCCCAGTTGTAGCCACTGGGTCAGTTCGGACTCGCTGCAGTCTTCCGACGACTGCTCACCTCCTAAGAGAGGCAAAGCGGTACCGCATCAGGCAGTCACACCGTCTGTTGCCGCACCTGCTCCTGTAGACCCTAAGTGGTCTTTGCTGCAGACCATGCAGTCTCAGTTAACGTCATTGATGCAGGACTTTCGTGCGGAGAAGGTTGACGCTGCACCAACCTCTAGCCTACAACCAACCACGGTTGTGCGTCCTGTGGACGCTGAGGCGACCTTCTGCCGCACTCCAGCTGAGAGAGTCCCGCCACCCATGCGTTCCAGTGTACCCTGCCAGCCGCATGTTGACGTTCAGCGACGCACGGAACCTTCCGTTGACGTTCGCGAGGTACAACAACAGTCTAAGTTGTTTTGTTTTGACGCGGTGCGTCAACCTCCGCATTCTAGAGTTGTTTTGACTGCTCAGTCTAGGCAGTCAAAGCAGTCTCGAGTGGACACTGTACGTCCTCACGCACCTGTTGTGGTTGACAGTTCACAGACTGTCAAGCAGTTACATGACGTTGCGTTCTGGTCCGCTACTAATGCACCAGTGAGAGACTCAGCTTTTATCGGACAAGGTTCCTGTAGATGAGGAAGTTGCTGTTCTCCCTCCTACTGATATTCCCTTGAGGACTCTGTCAGATGGAGAGGAGCCTTAAGCTGCTTAGCCTCCTATGGACTTTAATTAAATCATGATGATTTTTTTTAAGGATCTTCGTCCGGATCTTGTAACTGCTACTCGTTCGCCTAAACGTCAGAACTTACACTAGGCCTAGCTACTTCGAAGCCGTTGTTTTTAAGCTAGTGCTCTCTCGCTCTCCTAGAGAGCGTTACGTTGGCTAGGCGACTGGTTTTTTCACCAGGAGGAGTTTGGGGGATACAGCCTTTGCTTTCCCTTCTTTTAAACTGGTTTATAGAGCGAGAGTCTGATATGACACGAGAGAAGTTCTCGGCTTGGGAGTTCATGCCTCTGCCCAGATAGACTTCTCAATTCACGTAGACTCTCCCTGGCGCCTAGCCAGGAGACGCTCCAAGTTGTTTACAGGTCAACTTTTCAGCTGTTGTCGAGCCTTTGAAGTTTTGCTGTACTATTATTTCACGCATAACAAGGCTTTCAGGGATGGTAAACGGTTCCGCCTCAGTCGCTAACCCCGTCTGTTGCCACACCTGCTCCCGTAGACCCTAAATGGGCTTTGCTGCAAGACATGCAGTCCAAGCTTGCGTCCTTGATAGAGGACTTAAATGCGGAGAAGAACCTTCTGGCCAACAACCTTCCAACCGGTCGGTTGTGCGCACTGTTGACGCTGAGGTAACCTACTCGCGTCTGCCATTTGAGGTGGTTCCTCCACCGATGCGACCCAGTGTGGGTTGCCAGCCGCACGTTGACGTTAAGCGACGCTCGGAGGTGGTTGTTGACGTTCAGGACGTTCAACAACCAGCAGAGGTGACTTGTTGTGACGCAGTGCGTCAACCTCAGCAACCCGGTAGGGTGTTGACTGCACAACCCAGACGGTCTAGACGGTTTCGGGTTGACGCTGTACTTCCTCGCGCACCCATGGTTGTTGACAGTTCACAGACTGTGCAGCAGTTCCATGATATTGCGTCCGGCTCCGTCACGCATCCACCAGTGCGACCGGATTCAGCGAGTCAGACGTTGCCCACTCCGTTGCCGTTTCCTCATCAGTTTCGGAAGAGGAACCCTCTGATGAGGACGTTGCTGAACAAGACGTTCAGCCCCCAGCCCTGCTATCCATCCAGAAGATGCTGAAGAAGGAACGCTGCTCAGTCAGGCTGTGGATGAGTCTGGTAGGGACGCTGTCATCCGTGGATCAATTTGTGTCACTAGGAAGACTACACCTCCGTCCTCTTCTATACCATCTAGCTTTTCACTGGAAAAAGGACAAGACGCTAGAAGCGGTCTCGATCCCGGTTTCCGAAGAGATAAAGTCTTGTCTGACTTGGTGAAAGGATTATATCAACCTAAGAGAGGGTCTTCCCCTGACTGTTCAGACTCCCAACCACGTTCTCTTCTCGGACGCATCGGACGTAGGCTGGGGTGCGACATTAGACGGTCGGGAATGCTCGGGAATATGGAACTCGAGTCAAAGGACAATGCATTTCAACTGCAAGGAGCTACTGGCAGTACGTCTGGCCTGGAAAAGCTTCAGGTCTCTCCTTCAAGGCAAAGTGGTGGAGGTGAACTCGGACAACACCACGGCTTTGGCGTACATCTCCAAGCAAGGAGGGACCTACTCTCTGACGTTGTACGAGATCGCAAGGGACCTCCTCACCTGGTCAAAAGGTCTAGACATATCACTAGTAACGAGGTTCATCCAAGGCAACTTGAATGTCATGGCAGATTGTCTCAGTCGGAAGGGACAAATAATTCCAACAGAATGGACCCTCCACAAGGATGTATGCAAGAGACTTTGGGCCACCTGGGGCCAGCCAACCATAGATCTCTTCGCAACCTCGATGACCAAGAGGCTCCCAATATTTTGCTCACCAATCCCGGACCCAGCAGCAGTTCATATAGATGCCTTTCTCCTAGATTGGTCACATCTAGATCTATATGCATTCCCTCCGTTCAAGATTGTCAACAAGGTACTGCAGAAGCTCGCCTCTCACGAAGGGACAAGGTTGACGCTAGTTGCTTCCCTCTGGCCCGCGAGAGAATGGTTCACCGAGGTACTTCGATGGCTAGTAGACGTTCCCAGAACACTTCCCCTAAGGGTGGACCTTCTACGTCAGCCACACGTAAAGAAGGTACACCAAGGCCTCCACGCTCTTCGTCTGACTGCCTTCAGACTATCGAAAGACTCTCGAGAGCTAGAGGCTTTTCGAAGGAGGCAGCCAGAGCGATTGCTAGAGCAAGGAGAACATCCACCCTTAGAGTCTACCAATCGAAGTGGGAAATCTTCCGAAACTGGTGCAAGTCAGTATCCGTATCCTCGACCAGTACCTCTGTAACTCAAATAGCTGACTTCCTCTTACTTCTGAGGAAAGAACGATCTCTTTCAGCTCCCACTATCAAGGGTTACAGAAGCATGTTGGCATCAGTCTTCCGTCACAGAGGCTTAGATCTTTCCAACAATAAAGATCTACAGGACCTCCTTAAGTCTTTTGAGACCACGAAGGAGCGTCGTTTGGTTACACCTGGTTGGAATTTAGACGTGGTACTAAGATTCCTTATGTCAGACAGGTTCGAACCGCTACAATCAGCCTCCCTGAAAGATCTCACCTTAAAGACTCTTTTCCTGGTATGCTTAGCCACAGCTAAAAGAGTCAGTGAGATTCATGCCTTCAGCAAGAACATCGGATTCTCATCCGAAACGGCTACATGTTCTACAACTTGGTTTTCTAGCCAAAAACGAGCTGCCTTCTCGGCCTTGGCCAATATCGTTCGATATTCCAAACTTATCGTATGGTTGGAAATGAACTAGAAAGAGTCTTATGCCCTGTAAGAGCTCTTAAGTTCTATTTAAAACGAACTAAACCTTTACTAGGCCCGTCTGAAGCTTTATGGTGTTCAGTTAAGAAACCATCTTTGCCTATGTCAAAGAATGCTTTATCCTATTTTATCAGACTGTTTATATGAGAAGCTCATTCCCATCTGAATGAGGAAGACCAAGCTTTGCTGAAGGTAAGGACACACGAAGTTAGAGCTGTCGCAACTTCCGTGGCCTTTAAACAAAATAGATCTCTGCAAAGTATAATCGACGCAACCTATTGGAAAAGCAAGTCAGTGTTCGCGTCTTTTTATCTTAAGAATGTCCAGTCTCTTTACGAGAACTGCTACACTCTGGGACCATTCGTAGCAACGAGTGCAGTAGTGGGTGAGGGCTCAACCACTACAATTCCCTAATTCCATAACCTTTTTAATCTTTCTCTTGAAATGTTTTTTATTGTTGTTTTTGGGTTGTCCGGAAGGCTAAGAAGCCTTTCGCATCCTGGTTGATTTGGCGGGTGGTCAAATTCTTTTCTTGAGAAGCGCCTAGATTAGAGGTTTTGATGAGGTCCTGTAGTATGGGTTGCAACCCTTGATACTTCAGCTCCTATGGGTCGCTCAGCATCCTAAGAGGATCGCGAGGCTCCGTAAGGAAGACGTACTTAAAAAGGCAGAGTAATTGTTCAAGTCGACTTCCTTACCAGGTACTTATTTATTTTATGTTTGTTATTTTGAATAACTGCTAAAATGAAATAAAAAATCCTTAGCTCATAATAATGTAAACAATTATTGCTGGTCTCTACCCACCCCCCTGGGTGTGAATCAGCTTATATAATCACCGGCTAAGTTTAATATTGAAAAATGTTATTTTTATAATAAAATAAATTTTTGAATATACTTACCCGGTGATTATATATTAAAGGACCCTCCCTTCCTCCCCAATAGAGACCCAGTGGACCGAGGAGAAAATTGAGTTCTGTGTTTACATTGAGTACTGAGTACCTGCACGACAGATGGCGCTGTTGAAGTACACCCCCTACCTGCATAGCGATCGCTGGCGGATTTTTAACGTAGAGTTTTCTGTCGAGCAACAGAGTTGCAGCTTATATAATCACCAGGTAAGTATATTCAAAAATTTATTTTATTTTAAAAATAACATATTATCTACGAATTTGTCATTTTTAGGTGAGAGGGCCATGTCGTCCTTATGGAAGGGCTCCTATAGGTAGCCTTCTAAGGGATATTTGCTGCAGTAATACTCCCAGAGAATTAAAACCAAAGGTCTCCAGGATTCCAACTCCTGGCACGAGTATCCAATAAAGGATATCGTATAATATCAAGGGACGTATTCTAGATACGACGCGTGGCAATCCTCACCCCGAATAGATTTAGCGCTTCGATGTAAGGGGGAAGAGTGGCAAAAAGGAAGGGGTGTCGTTGTAGGTACCCAATGGATCTCCTTCCCTACTACTACTGCGACGCCATTCCTATTCTTGCCGTTAAGCAGAAATGGCCACAGATAAAGTAATTTTGTGAGGGATCAGCAAAAGGGTGGGTTCCATCAGGACAACATGGCCCTCACACCCAAAAATAGATTTTTCACTTTGATCAAAATCCGTTTTTTGGGCTCAGGCCATGTCGTGCTAATGGAAGTATACTAGAGAATTGTCTTGAAATTACTATTAGCTGTGGGTTTGTGTATGTGATCTACCTTAAGTAGATTTCCTTATCTGGTCTACTACACCTATATGTGAAATTCCAGAGATCTGTCACGTCCACCAAACCTGGAGCTGGTTTAGTGCATCCTGCCCCCCCAGCAGGGAAATGTCGATGTCGACAATAAGGATTCAAGGTTTGTATTTCCCGTTGGAACAAAAAGGGAAGAGTTGAAACATACCTTTTTACTTGCCTTAAGAATGTAAGGTTATTCCTTTAGAAAATATTATTGTGATTTCAAGAATCTAAACACCATAAAAGGGTTTTAGTAAAACTCTAACATACTTTATTAGCTTATAACTGAGGGAGCAGTAATAAGACGCAAATACGGGTAAATATTTTATTATGTAACAAAATTATCAAAATGTAGTTACACCAAAGTATTTATCTGATCCAGCATTACAACTCACAAAAATACATATTTTCTCGTGTAGAAAAATACACAAATACATTATCAGAATAATGCCACTCAATGGAGATGTGAAACCAAATCTATCTGACATTGTCAGATGTTCGGAAATGCATAAGACTCCGTAACGCAAACGTTCACTCGGCACTGGTGTATTGATCAGATATGCACCTACTCAGAACAGTGTGTCAACCATAGTTGTGATATGCACAAGTGGGTATGTATACCCATGCACCCGACACTCTGTAAAGTCCCAAAACAGTCCACTGTTCATCGCAGCACTAGACGACAGCTTTAATCACACTACCCGCCGCCACCACAAAGTGTTTTATCTCTTGTACATGCTTCGCGTAATGTTTGTGGAAGACCCTGGATGACTTCCACCCAGTGTACGAGTGGAGTCTCTCAAAGTCCATGTGTTGAAAGAAGTTCAACGAAGAAGCAACTTTCCTTGGATCGTGACCCGCGGGTGTACTGTCAGGATCCGCTCTGCGAATAAAGTAGGTAAGCTTTGCTCTCAGTTGTCTTAAAGATATGTTCGATCCTGAAGTTTCGCCTCTGAAGAGCTGTCCTCCTTTGAAGTTTAAAGTTCTTTGAAGATAGACCTTAAGACACATTACTGGGCACAGAGAGGCATCTTCTTTCAATGGGCAGATTCTCATTTTTGGCGAGAAAAGCACGATTGGGAAACAGATTCAGTTCTCCTGAGTCCAGGAACTGAATATGGCCTTCGTTTCTAGATAAGGCCACTATTTCACCAACTCTAGCCCCTGAGGCTATTGCAAACAGAAAAATGACTCTCTGTGTTAAATCCTTTAGAGTACAGTTCTCATTATCCAGGTTCGAACCATAGTGCAAGACTTTGTCCAAAGACCACCTGATGGGCTTTGATGGGGCTGCAGGCTTGAGTCTAGCACATGCTTTCGGTATCTTATTAAAGATTTCACCTGAGAGGTCCCCCTCAAAAGCGTACAGAAGTGGTCTAGCCAGGGCTGATTTACAAGAAGTAATTGCAGTAGAGGCCAGGCCTTGTTCGTGGAGGTGTATGAAGAATGCAAGACAGAAATCTATCGATATCTCTGTCGGTTTCCTTTCTTTCACAAAGGTCACCCATTTCTTCCATGATGATTCGTATTGTCTCCTAGTAGAACGTGACTTGTGCTCCTCGATGAAGTCAACTTTATCCCTTGAGATTCCAAACTTTTTGCTCGCCGCTAAGGCGAGAAAATCATGAGATGTAGGTTCCTGGTTCCCGAGGATGAAGCGTAGACAGTCGACTTCTGGACCAGTTGAGACAGCACTGGATTCGGCAGTGGAAACAGGTTCAGATTCAACTTCAAGACTAGAGGAAACCAATTGCTCTTGGGCCACTTGGGGGCTACTACTGCTGCTGTCCCTCTGAAGGATCTTAGCTTGTCGAGGACTCTTAGCAGGAGATTGGTTGGTGGAAACAGGTAAATATGATTCCACCTGTTCCAGTCTAGGGACATGGCATCCATCGCTTCTGCTTGAGGGTCCAGGTATGGGGCTACGTAACGAGATAGTTTCTTGTTGTCGCTCGTTGCGAAGAGATCGATCTGTAGGACTGGGACTTTCCCCGATATGAAGGAGAATGAGTCTGCGTCTATAGACCATTTTGTCTCTATGGGCTTTCGCCTGGATAGAGTGTCTGCCGTCACCTTGCGGATCCCTTGTAAGTGAACTGCTGATAAGTGCCATCTCTTCTTCCTCGCCAGGTAGAAGATGGCTAACATCACATGGTTGATGTGGGGGTGATCTCGAGCCTTGTCGATTTAGACACTACTATCGCCTCGTTGTCCAGGACCAACCTGGTGCGGGTTGATCTGCGCGGAGATAGTCTCTTCAACGTCAGGAATACTGCCATAGCTTCCAAAATGTTGATATGAAATGTTTTGAACTGGCGCGACCAAGTCCCTTGCACTTTCTTGTCATGAGAATGACCTCCTCATCCTTCCAAGGAGGCATCCGTATGGATCACTATTGATGGTTGTGGTGGTTGCAGGGGAATTATCCGCACTAGACTCTTGGCTGTTGACCACGGCTTTAATTGCGTGCGCAACCTTAGTTGAGCTCTTCGAGCATTTGATGCATATTTCTTCCAGACTCCTGACACATCTTTTAAACGTGCCTTTAGCACTGGGTCTATCACTGCTGCGAACTGGAGAGAGCCCAAGACACTTTCCTGTTGGCGTCTTGAAATCCTCTTGTGACGGATTAGTCTCCTGACAGGTCCCGCTATTTCTCTCCTCTTCTTGGATGGAATGGAGAGGTGGTGTGACTTTAAATTCCATTGGATTCCTAACCACTGGAACTGTTGAGCTGGAGTGAGACGAGACTTCTTGCGGTTGATCTTGAACCCCAAGTGTTCCAAAAACTGGATCAATTTTTGAGCTGCCTGCAGACAAGTAATCTTGGATGCTGCCCATACCAGCCAGTCGTCTAAGTAGGCTACCACTTGAACACCTTCGGTGCGTAGCTGTTGGACGACTGCGTCTGCTAGTTTTGGGAATATCCTTGGGGCTGTGTTCAGTCCGAAGGTCATTGCTCTGAAGACAAACTTCTTCTGTAGTCTGAATCCTAGGTAGGAGGAGAAAAGCCAACTCATCGGGAGATGCCAGTTAGCATCTGCTAGGTCTATTCATACCGTGTACGCCCCTTTTGGCAGAAGGGTCCTTATGTGTTGCAAAATAAGCATCCGAAACTTGTTCTCGATGAACTTGTTGAGTGGAGACAAGTCTAGAATGACTCTGAGTTTGTCTGAGTCTTTCTTGGGAACACAAAACAGCCTTCCCTGGAACTTGATGGACTTCGCTTTCTTTATCACCTTCTTGGTTAAGAGTTCTGAGATATATTTTTCCAACAAGGGGTGGAGTGTTGGAAGAATTCTGGAAAACGGGCTGGAATTCTGCTCCATTTCCACCCAAGTCCATTCGTGATTAGGCTGTGGGCCCAGGGATTGAAGGTCCAGCGATTCTGAAAGTGATGGAGTCTGCCCCCTACCTGAAACCCCTCATTGCTTGGGGGGTCCTGCGGATTTGCTTCCGCGACCACGTCTTCTTCGGCCCCGAGAGAAGTTACCTCCTGGAGAACTTCTTTTAGAACCTCTTCCTTTCTGGCTGGGGCGAAAGGAAGTCGACTGCCTCTCAAAGGTAGGGTTGAATACTGGTGATTGGGTTACCAGTTGTTGAGGGACCATCTGAAAGGTGGTCTGAGGCATTGTGGTCTTGGACATGGCGGGGATTTGTGCCAGTCTTCGTGGTCTCCTTGCCCTCTTGTTCTCGGGTTGGGGACCTCCTTCCGTAGGAGATTTCCTCTTCGAAGACATACCCCACTTTTGTAGAAGGTTCCTGTTCTCCGTTGCTATCCTCGCAATGACCTCTTGGACCAGTTCCTGTGGGAAGAGGTCTTTACCCCAGATGCTCGAGGTAATCAGCTTCCTTGGTTCGTGCCTAATAGTCGCTGCAGCCAGGATGAACTCTGCAAGCTCTCCTCGCTCTGAGGAAAGCATAAAGGTCTTTCACAAGGGTACCCCTGTGAAACTTAGCTAGAAAGAGGAAGATTTCTGGGGCATTATGTTTGCTTGCGTTTAGCTCCAAGCAGTTCTGATGAGAGAGAGAGAGGCCGCAAGTCTCTCCTTCGACTCCTGTCCCTTCCTCAGAAGATGGTCTGGCAACTTAAGAAGGTTCTCGTTGAACTGCTGTCCTGCGATCTCCGGGTCTAGTTTGGAAACAGAAGATTAGGTGGACGTCCTTCCACTTTTCTTCACTGGCAGGCAGTGTGAGAGAGAATGGTTTACATTCTTCTAGAGTCGGGCAGGGTTTTCCCTCGTCGGCAGCCTTGACGACAAAGTCGAATGCTTTCTTCGTAAAAGGAAATGAGATGGAGGAAGTTGCAAGAAAGGTGGGGTGCTTCTTGCTCAGTGCCGAGACTTTGGAATTTATATATTCGGCTCCCTTCAGGGTCTTCAGGAGGATGGCCTGCGCCTTATCGTGTTCAAACACGAGGACCTCTTTAGGGACCGTTTCTTCTCAGGTCGCATTTTCGTCCTGCAGTCTCACATAGCACTCGGGATAAGCAGAGAAGTTAGGCCAGAACTCAAGGTACTTCCAGGGATTGGTTTCAGAGCAATGAGGGAGATCGGACACTCTTAAGAGGCTTCTTAGACGTGCCCCTGGTGGTTCCGAGACGGTCGATCTTCTCCTGCATAGTCCTTTTCTGCTTCCTGAATGATTCCTGCATGGCTTTCTGTTCCTGTTGGAACAACTCCATCATGAGGTTCAGAGATGTCAGAATCTCTTCACTTGCATTAGCCTGAGCAACAGGCTGTGGAGTTGGAGCAGAGGACATTGAAGGTAGTGGGTGGTATGCGGCCACGGAAAACTGGGGGTTGTCTGTCGCCGTTGAGAGGGATTCTTCTTCCTCTGCATGGGGAGGATCCTCGTCCTCTTCAGGGATACCTTGCAGCAAATCCTGTTCCGTGTTAGAGGACACTTCTAACATCATCTCTTGATGGATGTCCATGCCCTCTAAGGCCTTGTTAATGTCCGAGTCGACCTTCAGCTGGATGAAGGGGGACCGGAGCTGTTCCTGGGACACCACTGCACTAGGCAGAGCCTTGGGGAACAGTAAGCACCTCAGGGAGTCATGGGTAGATATGGTCCTGGAGAGTTCTTCTGGAATCCCCTTACCCATTTTCGAAGGGTCCCTAGCCTCTAGGGTAACTAGGGGGGTTTTGCCGAAACCATTGGCCAGCAGGGTCGAGTAGATGGTACAATCCTACGGGTCCCAATACTTCAGGACTCCTGTGACGATGCAGCAGGGGGCATGAGACCTACACATCGTGTGACCACAGAAGTCCCTCCCCTTGTGATTGCAGAACATCGCTCCGCATTTCTCTGTAGGGTCATCCTGTAAAGAAAGAGACTTTCCATGAGTATGATGTCTTGTATGTCAGTGGTATAATAAGCATACAATGTATAATAACAAAAGTAATCTCTATTGCATATGGTACCTTAGGATAGTAAGCTTGAAAGGAAATAAGAAAAGACACATATCTGAATTTCCTCTCCCAGGCTATTACTGAGACCTCTGTCTGTATTAATATTCAATTTCCCTGATAGGGAAGGTTACAAGGGTGAGAAACTCTAGAAACTAGAATTAGTGTTAGTAAGTAATTTATACTAACATTATTCACCTGTAGTACTGTATTGATACCGATCGGGTATTGTAAATCCCCGATGATCAAGGAAAACCATCTGGGTATTAAGGGATTACTCAGCCTCAACAAAATATCATGGTCTCTACAATCGTCTGCGATAGGGAACACGGAATATGTTAGAAAACATATGTACTACTGTATAATTATATTCAGTAGTCTGCCGGCCGTGGGTTAGTACCTGACGGTGCTAACCGAAAGAAAGAGAGAAAGATTAAGGAAGGAGAATTTCCTGCTATTATGAATGGACATAACAACGGTAAGTGTAGGAGGACTATATGTCCACCTACGATCTCCCTACTAGAGTGAAAGTTCCAATGGAAGGGGAAAGACTCTATCAGATTCTGGCTTCCACCCATCTACAAACTAGCTTGTCGCCGACAATAGAGTCGGCGGCTAAGGAATGCAGATGGCAACTCAAGAGAGAGCTGAGGACTTTCCAAAGTATGTTAAATTTCCTGCCGGAAGCCGTCAGAAGACGTCTCAGTCCTTCCCCATTCTTATCAACTTCCTATGAAAGAAGGGAAGTCAGGGCGAATGTAGTAGTGAGATGAAGGAATTAACTGCTGCTGGTAGAACACCTGCCGGTAAGGCAATCATCCCAGCAAGCTGGCGTGATTGTTAGAATACCGGCGAAAGAATCTTGTGATGACACGCCGTCATGCAAGGACGGGGGGCAGGGGTTGAGGGTCTTACAGTTCATTGTTATAAGAGGTGGCGGCAGGTTATGTCGTCGTCCTCAAAACGATGAGCTGGAAAGCGTGACTTCCTGTGCTGACGATGTTGCTGTCGGCAAGACAAGGGCACCTTAATAGTATGTCACTATCTGATTCAAAGCCGGAGGCAGGAAGAACATCCTTCTACTCAACAGTAATGAAGCGAGACAGTGACGGCCACCTATGCCGGTGGCACCATTCAGGTAGGGAAGAAGGGTTTAGTCTCTTCTCTCAGAGAGAGAATATTATCGTAACTTATCCATAGATTCGAGAGAATATAACATCTCATCAGAATCGAGAAGAAATGATAGGGGTTGAGGCTAAACAGGGGGAAATGCTTTACTAACGTATATGTGAGCAAGAATAACTGCTATGGTAGGAGCCCTGGCAAAGGTGATCGGGTACCACCAGGGTTCCAGCACGAATACGTTGAGTAAAGTCACATAATAGTAAAAGGATAGATTTTATGTATGCAATATCACATCTTATATATCTTGCCTAACTAGCTAATATAATAGAGTAAGCTAATATAATAGCGTAAAGCCGAGAAGTGTCGCCCTACTATCTAAATAATATGCAAGAATGTAACGGGCGGCAGCAGTCGTAAAATGGCTGCCTCCGGTCTCGGCAATGCTCACCAAAACACACTTAAATTACTGAATTTAACTGTGAAAAGGGAGACCAAAATTACACTCAGGAAAGAATTAATACTCAACTTTCCAGATGAAGAGGTTGCTGGTGATTGCATGTTGAAAAAGGGTCCAAAAACTTGAAAAAACACCGGGCTAAAGGAGAGTGTACACACTCTTAGCAGGCTACAAGAATAGGAATGGCGTCGCAGTAATAGTAGGGAAGGGGATCCAACGGGTACCTAGAACAGCACCCCTTCCTTTTTGCCACTCTTCCCCCTTACATCGAAGCGTTAAATCTATTCGGGGGTGAAGATTGTCATGTGTCGTATCTAGAATACGTCCCCTGATATTATACGATATCCTTTATTGGATACTCGTGCCAGGAGTTGGAATCCTGGAGACCTTTGGTTTTAATTCTTTGGGAGTATAACTGTAGCAAATATCCCTTAGAAGGCTACCTATAGGAACCCTTCCATCAGCACGACATGGCCTGAGCCCCAAAAAAGTTTTCTACAATTAGTTAAAAGTTTAAATTCAGACATAAATGGCTTCAGGTGCTCCACTCTTTACATCCTTATAGTTGCTTAGTATTTGTGGCAGACTATACCTCTTAGTGCACTACTGAATTGTCATAACCACCGTCTTCTATGCCTCCATATCTTTTTTTTTTTCAGTGTTTTTTGCTGGATATTGGACAGGGTTAGATCCTCACTACTGACTTTGTTTGTGTGTAGAGATACAGCACAATATATTTATTTATACTAACAAATTCATACACACAAATGATACATTCTACAATACATGCATAATTTGTATACAGTATATTGGTGGACATAAAATATTTTGAACAATTGCAATGTATAATTAGAAAGAAGAATGCTGTTGATAAAGATTTAAAAAATGGTTACAAATATCGCATATCTGAGCAGTACTAAAATGGTGGCTGTAGATGAGTTAGCTTATAAAAGGCTTTACCCAGCATCCCTTTCAAAGTAGATATTGAATAGGCTGTCCCATGTTAAATTGTTGAATAATATTGTTTTGATATTTATAGTGATGATAAAATTTTCCAAAAACAGGTTCGAGTTAGGAAGTGTTATTTGTGTAGATTTGTCATTCGTAAGTAGCATGAGCTACTGTACTTATTTGGAAAATGACCACAGGAGGGCTTTCTAACCTAAAGTACGGAATATAATGGGTAAAGGTCAAGTTTAATGATTTGATATAAAAAAAAAAAACAGGAATCCAATAAAGTTTATACAAAATGTTCTGACAAAAGCCAATGCTCTTTTGTTCTGTAACTGGAATACAAACCTATGCTATTAATTAGTGGTTATTACTTTTAGCAAAGCTGAAAGGACGAGCCATTAAACTTTTAGCGACGGTTAACTACCCATTCTGCTAGTTAGAGGGGGTGGATAGTAGCTTGCTACTGCTCCTGCTCACACACCACTGATTTAGCTCACTTTGCTTTTGGCTCGGATGGTCTACGGTCGTTGCCGTTCTTCATTCTTCGCCTATTGGGACTGCCATTAATGCTTTTATTTGTGTGTGTGTTGACTTCTAGGTCCATGCGCACTTGCCCTGGACTCGAAGGTTGGCCCTCCTGAACCTTCATGTCAGCCATGGACACTGATCGCCACACCCTTTGTCCTGCCTGCAGAGGTTAATGGTGTGATAGTGGTAACAGGTGTAGTGAGTGTCGGGACTGGTCTGCCTCCGAGTGGGCAAAGCAGGATATTTCTCCTTCGAAGGTTTCTTCAAAAGGGGAGAAGCCCAAGACCTCTTCTTCCGCTTCCTGACCTTCCTCTGAAGCTCCTGCTCATTTGGTCTTTTCCGGGAGACTGTCGAGTAGTAGCGGAGACCCTTTTATTTATGGCCAACCCCAGTCCTTGAGAGATGGTATTGCTTCCCGTTGCTAATGATAGGTGTCACTCCTTTATGCCTGCACACCTTTTTCCTAGACACATGGGATAGCTCAGATCACGACAATTACTGAACGTAGGGAAAGTGCATCTGTACGATTGACTGTTCGTACCTCTAAGCGTGTGCGGTCTCCTGTTAAGGCATACAGTCAGCTGAGTTTGTGCATACTCTTGGTCAGAAATAAAAAAAAACTTGGCCCTTCTTTTTTAACCCCATTAGACGATTAGTCCTTTAAGACTGATCAATAGGAGTTACATATACAGTGTAAGTCACTCCTGTTGTTTCTCTCCCCGTGGGAGAGAGTATTGTCCAATCCTTCATTGAGCATAAAGAAAGAGACTTAGAGATTACATGCTACCATGCATTAGCATGCTCGCCACCTCATCTGCTTGTGATCACGCGCTACTACGGGAGCACCATCTCACCTGTTTGTGAGCCCATTAGAGTACCATATGCCTTAATTTGCTGCTAGGTGCTTGCCCTACCCTTCTCGTTTCTTCACGATCGTGCACCCATATGGAAGTGATCTCACTTGTTTGCAATTGCATGCCACAGCTGATTGCATACTCTTTTCACCTCCACTGTTCACGATCGCATGCATTAACAGGAGCACCACCCCACATACCTTCGATCACTCACGTCTACGGATACATCACCTCACCTGCTTGGCATCCATTGCGTATCATGTTACCTGCTTGCCATCCATTGCGAACAATGTCATCTGCTCACCATCCTGCATGCTCTCGATTGTGCACAATCTCAAATGCTCACGATTATGTATCATCTCTCCTGCTCATGATTGCGCCATCAAATCTGCTCACGATCGCGCACCATTTCCCCTGCTCCCAAGACCTTGCCCCTATGGGAGCACCACTTCACCAGCTTGTGAGTGCACTCTGCCACCTCACCTGTTTGTGCTAGCGCTCTCGTACATTGGTCTTATAGCACTCATTCATCTAATTTTGAGTATTTGCATACTTGTACGCTCCTATCAATAAGCACACAAGCTCACTCGCCTATTGGCATGCGATCTTTCAACCATAAGTACTTTCCCAAGCGACATGCACTCGTCGGATCTTGACCACGGCACCAGCCGCCCGTTGAGATACCACCGCTGGAGAGTTATTGTGTCCTTTGACCTGCCAGACAGTACTACGTTGAATCCTTCTCTGTGGTTACGGTTTTTTCCCTTTGCCTACACATACACTGAATGGTCCGGCCTATTCTTTACATATTATCCTGTCCTCATACAACTGATAACACTGTGATTATCAAACAATTCTCCTTCACCCAAGGGGTTAACTACTGCACTGTAATGGTTCAGTGGCTACTCTCCTCTTGGTAAGGGTAGAAGAGACACTCTAGCTATGGTAAGCAGCTCTTCTAGGAGAAGGACACTCCAAAATCCAACCATTGTTCTGTAGTCGTGGGTAGTGTCATAGCCTCTGTACCATGCTTGAGGGTACACTCGGGCACACTATTCTATCTAATTTCTCTTCCTCTTGTTTTGTTAAAGTATTTATAGTTTATTTAGGAAATATTTATTTTAATGTTACTGCTCTTGAAATATTTTATTTTTCCTTGTTTCCTTTCCTCACTGGACTATTTTCCCTGTTGGGGCCCCTGGGCTTATAGCATCCTGCTTTTCCAACTAGGGTTGTAGCCTAGCCATTATAATAATAATAACAATAATAATAATAATGATAATAATACTGCCAGTGATCTGTAGGTCGGAAACGCTGTACTGTACTGTTCGCATGCGCCATTCTAGAAAACTGCTCATCTGATAACTATTAAAGTAATTCTTTATTCGTCAGTGAATTTTGCGTGACGAGAATGCATAGGGAGAACATTAGTTCTGTAAAGATATGTATTGGTATGCATTACAAGTGCCTACACACACCAGCTACCTGTCCGTGATACAAGTGCTTACACACACACCAGCTACCTGTCCTCTCTCACAAAAACATGCATACACAAAATCTGTTTGAGTAAGGTCCTTGACCCTCTCTTCCTTTCACACACAAGTATCCCCTAGCTTTTATGAGAATGAGGGAAAATATGCGTACTGAGATTTGAGATTCGTTCCTGTGGGAACAGACAGTGGTTCACCCTTTTTGTCAACCGCCATTGGTCTCTTACTGCATGAGTGCCATCAACCGAATGCTACCGCTACACTTGAAGAGGAAGATATCGTCCAAATAGTTATTATCAACGTAGCTACGAGTCCATGGCGATCTCGGAGTATATGAGGGTGGCACATACAGAGATCATACCTAACGCTAAGTGACTTTTATCAAGAGTGTATCCAGCGCTGAGCATGTTTGTGATAAAACTGCTCACACGCCTGTCGCTCTCCTTCTCCCTTGTACGAGATCAGGCTTTAGTTTTCTCAATGGGTAAAAGAAACCTCTACCCAGCTTCTAGACCAGAGTTAAATAAGAACAACTTAAGAGCTGCATCATTGATGTCTTGGAAGCCTATTGATTGATTTTAGCTGCTTCTTCAGAGAAAGATACTGAACCAGGATAAAAAAGGAAAGGGTAGATGAGGCCCTCGTTCTCTCTAGGACCGGCAGTTCCTCCATTTAGCCACCACCAGGGGGGGAATGCCTGGCCAGGAATTGAATGAAGTGGCAATTTCACTGGGCAGAGTAGTGAACAGTGGACGTTCATTGCTTCAGATACCGCCTCCCATTCACCAGCTCTCCCCTTCCCATCATTCCAGCTTTAGTGACATGCTTCTCTTATCACACAGGATTGAAAAAGTTCTTGCTAGGCTATGCTTCCAAAGGGTGATCTAGAAGCCCAGGATGGGTGTTAAGGCTTCATCAGCCTTCTGGTTTTGGTTGAAAAGGCCTCAGGGCTGGAAACCCATCTTAGCCTTCTCGGTTGTGATTGAGTTCATTCACTAGCCTCAGTTCAGGATAGAGACCCCCAGCACAGCCAGACAGGTAGTGAGGAAGAACGACTTTATGAGATCCCTCGATCTCAGGGATGCATGATTTCAAATCCCCTTAGATCATTATTTGAGAAAGTATATAACTTTGTCTTACTAAAGGAGCAAACTGTTCCAGTTCAAGGTTCTTTGCTTTAGGCTGACCATGGTACCCTAGTTATTCACTCAAGTATTCAAGTTTGTATTGGCATAGGCTCATGCTAATGGATTTTGTTTGATGTGGTATTTAGAATACTAGCTAATACTGGTGGACTCAGTGAACCAACTCTGTCATCATTGTGACAGACTTCTTGCATTTGGTCATGATCTGGGAATTGTAACATATCTAAAGATGTCTAAGCTTTCTCCCAGGCAAAAAATCATATGCCTGGGCAGGGACATACCAACAGTACTGTAATACGAAATTTATCCATCCCAGGACAGAGTAACCCGATTCAGGAAGGTAGGTCATCCTCTCATTCACTGATCACAGTTACCAACACAACAATGGCAACAGCTACTACAGTGGAACCTCTACATACGAATTTAATCCGTTCCAGAACCAACTTCGGATGTAGAAAATGTTCGGATGTCGAAACGAATTTTCCCATAAGAATACATTGAAATAGGATTAATCCGTGGTTGAGCCCAAAAACCTATGATAACTTCTTAATAAACTACTACACATAATTTTACCATGAGAATAATGCACACTAAATTAGATAATAGACATGTAAATAAGAAGAATTAGCAAAAAATGATAAATAAGAAACGGGTTTTTAGCGTCACTTTACCTTAGAAACTCCAGCGCAGGTGTTGTTAGTCTTGCTACGCAGAGAGGAGACGGACGGGCGGCGAGGAGGTAGAGAGGTTAACTACGATAAACGCACACTACCGTAACTTATTCTAACTTACACTAAGTGAACTTTAACATAACTTAGCTTATTTTTTTTTTATTTTTATATTTTTTATTTTTTTTTACATTTTCTTTTTTTCTTTTTGATGATTACGTAATTTTAATCACTTTCACTCTCTTCACTTAAAATTGACTGAATTTCTTTCGCTTCACTCTTTTCCGTTTTCTTTGTTTCACTTTCTTCCGCTTCACTCTTTGCCGTTTTCTTCGAATCACTTACATCCTCTTCATCACGAGTTCGCTTCGCAGTTTTTTTAAAGAAATTATCGATAGATAATTGCTTGGTAAGGCTTTTCAGAATGTTTCGAAAGTGAGTTAGGCAAACATCATCGAACTGAGAAACTACACGACAAACCTGCAATTTCTTTGGATGGTATTTGTCGATAAAGTCGACCACGTCTTGATATTTTCCTAACACCTCTTTTATATGCGCCGAACCTAACACATGTTCTACCTCCTCGCTCCCTTCCTCGTCATCACTCATGTGCTCCGACATAGCATGGAGTTCCTTTAGCTCATCCGTGGTAAATTCGTCGTGATGTTCGGCCACGAGTTCCGTAACGTCATCTGCGTCGACCTCCAGACCCATGGACTTGCCAAGGGAGACGATTTCCTCTACGGCTTCCGCTGCACCCACCACGGGATCAGGTTCGGGCTCAAAACCCTCGAAATCTCGGGGAGAAACTGCATCAGGCCACAGCTTCTTCCAGGCAGAATTGAGGGTCCGTCGAGTTAATCCCACCCAAGCCTGATCTATGATCTTCAAGCAGTGCACGATGTTGAAGTGGCCCCTCCAAAATTCACGCAAAGTTAAGTTGGTGCTTTGCGTGACATTAAAGCACTGCTTAGATAAGTGCTTGGTGTACAGCTTCTTAAAATTAAAGATGACTTGCTGGTCCATGGGCTGGAGGATAGAGGTGGTATTTGGTGGAAGATACAGCACCTTTATGAACTTGAATTCATCGAAGATATCATCTTCAAGTCCGGGGGGGAGAGCGGGTGCATTGTCAAGGCATAGCAGGCACTTTAAAGGCAATTTCTGCTCATGAAGATACTTCTTCACAGAAGGGCCAAAAACTTGGTTAACCCATTGCACAAAGAATTGCCTAGTGACCCAGGCCTTCGAGTTGGATCGCCAGAAAACATGAAGCTGATCCTTATCGACGTTGTGTGCTTTAAAGGCCCTAGGGTTCTCTGAATGGTAAACCAGTAAGGGCTTGACTTTAAAGTCCCCGCTAGCGTTGGCACATAGGGCAAGAGTCAACCGATCCTTCATTGGCTTATGCCCAGGCAATTTCTTCTCTTCGGCAGTGATGTAGGTTCGACTCTGCATCTTCTTCCAAAACAGCCCGGTTTCATCACAATTAAACACCTGCTGCTCTACGTAGCCTTCTTCCTGCACGATCTTTTCGAAGTTCTTGACAAAGTCAGCTGCAGCCTTTGTGTCCGCACTAGCAGCCTCTCCGTGGCGAACAACTGAATGAATCCCGGACCGTTTCTTAAATTTCTCGAACCAGCCACGAGATGCCTTGAAATCATCTGAGGAGGGCTCGGTTGAACTCTCCCTAGCATCACCCCCAGAGCTCTCCTCCTTCAAGTCCGTAAAGATGGCGTGCGCCTTCTCGCAGATGACGGTCTCGGTGATGGTGTCGCCAACGATCTCTCTATCCTTAATCCACACTAGTAGAAGTCGTTCCATCTCTTCTATGATAGGGGTACGGCGTTTTGAAATTATGGTGATCCCCTTAGAAGGTTTCACTGCTTTAATAGCTTCCTTCTGTTTAAGGATTGTCGAGATCGTCGACATATTACGGCCATACTGTTTAGCAAGTTCACTCACGCGGACGCCACGCTCGTGTTTTTCAATAATTTCCTGCTTAACTTCTAAAGAAAGCATTTCCTTCTTCCTTTTCTCACCACTACCACTACCACTGGCAAAACTAAGCCTTTTAGGACCCATACTTTACGTAAATTACCGTTAAAGGATGCACGTAAAAAATCATGATTAAAACAGAGTTAATAGCAGAACGCACAGGGCACAACCGCAAGAAGCCGATGAGAACAGAGGACTGGCCCAAGCCGCGCTAATTGAGGGTCCCTCCGAGGTCGATGTGCTGCCTTCTATCGGCGGAAATAAAAAACACTTCAGGCGCTATGAGCACCGACTACGCGTACGAGTATTGTTTACTTCGGGTGTCGAAAAAAACATTCGGGTGTAGAGTAGGAACGTGTTTGAATTGTACTTCGCGTGTAGAAAAATTCGGATACAACCATACAACCGGTACGACGAAAATTGCTTACTTCGTGTGTCGAAATAAAATTCGGGTGTAGAGTAAAACATTTGCTCGAATTTTACTTCGGATGTTGGAAAATTCGGATGTAGATACGTTTGGATGTAGAGGTTCCACTGTATTCCACTTGATCACATTTAGAGACTTGGTTCTCATGGTTGTCTCCCCCTATGATTGTTGCAAACTTGCAATAGTGTGTAAAGAGACACTGATCACAAACCACCAATTATTCTCTTGCCATGGTACCAATTGAGCAAGACAAGGGGAATTGGTTTCGGGGGTCTCCCTTGGATTGTTCACCTCCAGATCTTTTTACAGATGCATCAAAAATATGGTGGGAAGCTCATCTCCTGGACCAGCTGTCATCAGAACAATGGTTGCTTGAGGAAAAGTTTCTTCATATCAATGTTTTGTAGTTGGAGTAGCTTACCTAGCACTTCAAAACTTCCAGCCTCTTCTAGTTGGTCACTTGGTTGCTTTGCAGAACCACAAGGGAACTGTAGTGGCATATGTCAACAAGGAAGCCAGCACAGTCTTTCATCTTCTCTGTCAGCTAGCTGTGTTAGTGTACAGATAAACAATTTGAAACGATGTGGTTCTCATATCCCGGTTCATTCCAGGCAAGATGTATGTCATAGTGGACAATTTGAGTCAAAGGAATCAAATAGTTGAATGAGAAAGGTCTTTACATCTCCAAGCAGTGAGGAGGCTCCTGCCTTTATGGGGTTCTCTGACAATAGACATGTTCGTAACAAGTCCCAACAGAATCATCATCATCCCCTACTCTTTTTGACATGACAGAATACTGCCAGTCTATTGGTCACCAGTGCCAGAGCCTGTAGCAGCTCTCATGGTTGTGTTCCAGCATCCCTGGGAAGGCTTGGACATTCATGTGTTTATGCTCATTTGCCTTCTGTAAAGGATGGTAAACAAGGGTTGTTCCAACACGGAGTACTTTCCTCGAACTACTTTCTTAGGAGGATCTGGGATCTCCTCCCATCCGACCAGAATTTTGTGTAGTTTACCCTATTCCCGTTCTCTATGCAGGGTAATCTCTGGCGGAGTGATACGCACCCAGAGATGACCCAGGGTCAGAGAGCATGCTTTCTCAGGTCTCGCTCCTCAGTAAGTTTTGGTGGAAAGAGGTTCTCCTCTCTCTATTAAGTCCTGTAAGTCACTCGTGGCAGCAGGTGCGTCAGCAGCCAAGGGCGGCGCCGAGAAGGACGACTCGCCGCCATCAGACGCCCTCGTGTGGGCGCCTCCCAAGGTGCTCTTCAGATCACCCCACAGGATGGAAGAGGAGTTCGAGGCCTGGTTTCCCAATGAGGAGCTCCCCCGCTCCCCTCCAACACCGTCAGCGTCGTTCCCAGCGGTGTTTATGGAGCCTGCGTCGTCGGCCGGGCCCCATGCAGAACCGACAACGACACGTCGACTTTCCGACCCTCCAACGAGACCCTACAGATCCTCGGCTTCCTCGTTTGAGGCCTACCCTTACTCTTCAGATGAAGGAGCCCCGAGAGATCATAGTAGGCGACAGGATAGGTCTCGCAGGAGACGATCACGTTCGCGCTCGTCTTCAAGACCCCGACACGTGGATAGACGTTCTAGGACCCCCAGGAGGAAGTTCAGGAGAAGTCTTTCGCCGGTGGAAGAATGGGTGCGAGTTTCCATCCCGTGTAGCCAACTCCTGGGGGCGGCAGCCGTCGCGGGCACATCGGGATGGCTCCCCAGACCCCGATCACCAGTAGGATTCATCGATGGGAGCAGTTTTGACCGGCGGAGGAGCTCCTCGCATCAGACGTCGAGGGACAGGCATAGGTCCGCGAAGATTCCGACTCCACCCGCCCAGCGGGGAGAGTCGCCCCTTCGGTCTGGCAGCCGCGTCCTCCTTCAAGATCTCCAAGGAGACGTCCAGAACGGGAGAGGTTCGTTTCCTCGACGGGCAAGCCCGCGGACCCCTGGTCCTCCAGAAGAAGGGAGAAATCAAGGACGGAGACCTCCGTCCCAGCGGCGATGCCCGTCCTACGTCCTGTAGCGAGGGAATCGGACCACTCCAAGAGGATGCCACCTCCTGGTACGGCTCCCTCCGTCGGAGGTCCTCCGTCACGAGAACTAGGACCCCCGGCAGACAAGGGAGAGGACGGGGAAGAAGGCTCTCCAGCGTAGGTTTCCGCTTACCGGAGAGTCATAGGCCTCATCCGACGACAACATAGGCTAGATGAACTGGAGCCCTCGTCTGACGACTTCTGGCGTTCGAGCCTCAACAGAATGGTGGATGCCCCCGTTCAACAGAAGCCCTCACTAGCGCTCCCGGTGGCTAGAGACGTGAAGCTGGGGTTGGCACATGTCAGCAAGGTAGTGGCTAACCATGTGGAGGGTCCCAAGAGCCAGAGCGCCTCTAGGCTTCTCCAGGGCCTGAAGACTCAGTTGAGGTTCTACCTCCCGGAAGACCACCGCGCGGGACCCTGCACAGTAGAACCAGCAGTCGCCATCTTGGAACAAGGCGCAGCAGAAGAGAGGGCGACCACAGCCCCGGTTTGTTTCTCACCAGCGGAGACCGCCATGACGGAGGAGCTGTCCAGGGACCTGGTGCATGTGTCATCCTGGCTGGATTGGTGGGGCGCCACGCTGGTAGCTTTCCAATCCTCGTACGACCTAGCGGTTCCGGAAAATCAGGCCCTGCTGAAAGAGCTGATTAGCTCGTGAGGTAAGGCCCTGAAGTTCCTGTCCTATCAATCAATTACACAAACCGCTAACTGGATCCTGAGAAAAAGGGACACTGTACTTGGCAAACTGGTAAGGCTGCTCTCCGACAGAGAGGCCAGGTCCCTGAGGAGTCTTCCACTGTGGGGCGAGACTATCTTCCCCCTCAAGGAAGTAGAAGAAGTGATGGAGAAGGTGAGGAAGTTAAAGGATGTGAGAGAACCGAAACCTCCTTCAGCAAGAAGAACCAACCATAGGAGATCTCCTTCGGACGTCCCTCTCCCTCCTCGTGCCTCACCTAACCAGCCCAGGAGAGACGCTCCTACTACGTCCTGGCAGCAGTCTTCTCAGCCCTCCCGTAGGGGATCTGCAACCACGCAGTCAGCATTTAGGCCCTCCTACTCGGCCTCCAGAAGAGGGCGTTCGGGCCGTGCCTCCCGAAGGAGATAGGGAGGGAGGCCCCCTACTCCTGCCGAAGCCTCAGGTGGGGGGTTTGCCTCAAAAATTCTTGGCAAGCATGGCGGGACCACGGGTCGGATCCGTGGACCGTGACGGTCCTGAAGGAAGGATACAGGTTGCCCTTCCGGGCAAAACCCCCACTTCTGATACCAGATCTACAGGTAGAATGGTTGGCACCGAAAGACCCCCTGAGAAGGACAGCCCTGCAAGAAGAAGTCTGCTATGCTAGCGAAAGGGGCAATGGAGCCAGTCAAGAACCCAGGGCCAGGGTTCTACATCAGACTCTTCCTGGTGGAGAAAGCGAGAGGGGGATGGAGACCAGTCATAGACCTCTCAGCCCTCAACAAGTTCGTGTGCAAAACCGACTTCAAGATGGACACTCCGAAGTCGGTCCTAGCGGCCTTGAGGGAAGGAGACTTCATGATGTCGATAGACCTCAAGGACGCATACTTCCAGATCCCTGTCCACCCCTCCAGCAGGAAGTATCTAAGAGTGAAGTGGGGTACCCAAACGTTGCAGTTCAAGACCCTCTGCTTCGGTCTATCCACAGCCCCCCAGGTCTTTACAAGGATCTTCGCGACAGTCTCAGCCTGGGCACATGAACAGGGCATCCGCCTGATTCGGTACCTGGACGACTGGTTGTTGCTTTCAGACTCAGGGGAAGTACTGAGGGGGCAAGGCGCGAAACTCCTGCAGTTCTGTAACGTCCTGGGTATCACCATCAACCTGGAAAAATCCCAATTGATACCATCCACCAGGATGACCTACCTCGGGATGGTCCTGGACTCCCGGTTGGCGAAAGCATTCCCTTCCGCGGAGAGGCTAGACAACCTGAACCAGATCCTACGGCCCTTTCTGTCGGGTCAGCCCAGGAGGGCCAAGGACTGGCAGAGACTGATAGGTCACCTCGTGTCATTGGAGAAGCTAGTCCCTCAGGGGAGATTCAAGCTCAGAGGAGTTCAGTGGAACCTGAAAGAAGCCTGGAACCAGACAGACTCCCCTCACAAAGTAGTTCTAGTGACCACGGAAGCGAAGGAGGTCCTCGAGTGGTGGATCGACACTTCGAGCACCCTCAAGGGGATGCCCTTCGCGGACGACCCTCCGGAGATGCTCCTCTTCACGGACGCCTCCAAGGAGTGTTGGGGTGCTCACCTCCTCGACAGTACAGCGAGAGGAAGGTGAGGACCCGAGGAGAAAAACCTGCATATCAATGTACTGGAAATGATGGCCGTGCAGGGGGCGTGTCTGGAGTTCGTCCAGAAGCTCCGGGGGGAACACCGTGGCGTTGATGTGCGACAACGCCACCGTAGTAGCATATGTAAAGAAGCAAGGAGGACTAAAATCAAAGGAGTTGTGCGGCCTCACGTTACAATTTCTGGAATGGGCCGAAAGGGAGCAGATCAAGATCTCAGCCAGGTTCATTCCGGAGAAAAGGAACGTCCTAGCCGACGGCCTCAGCAGAGTGGGTCAGGTGGTGGGGTCCGAGTGGTCCCTCCACCCAGAAGTGGCCAAGACTCTGATCCAGAAGTGGGGTTCGCCGGTAATAGACCTCTTCGCCTCGAGACTAAACGCACAGCTCCCCGTGTTTTGTTCTCCTGTGCCAGACCCGGGAGCAGCGTTCGAGGACGCCTTCCAGCATCCCTGGGACAACCTCGACGTATATGCCTTCCCTCCCTTCGGAATGCTCAGACAGGTTCTCAACAGGGTGAGGAGAGCGAACAACCTGTGGATGACTTTGGTAGCGCCCTGGTGGCCGGAGAGAGAGTGGTTCACAGACCTAAAGGAACTGGCGCGCCTTCCGCCTTGGCCCCTTCCGGACAGGTCAGACCTGCTCCGGCAACCACACTTTCAAAGGTTCCACGAGAACCCTTGGTCCCTCTGCCTTCACGCGTGGAGGTTATCGAGCGCCTCGAGGAAGAAGGCTATTCGGCGAAGACGTCAACGAGGATGTCGGATTACCTGAGATGATCTTCAGCCGCTGTGTACCAGGCAAAATGGGCTACCTTCACGAAGTGGTGCGCCGCTAAGAATATCAAGCCGTTGAGCCTCGGTCATAGCCGACTTCTTAGTCTATCTCAGGGACGAGGAAAGCATGTCCATCCCAGCCATTAAAGGAGTTAGAGCAGCCCTAGGTCAAGTCTTCCTCCTGAAAGGCATCGGTCCTAGGTTCCTCCAGACACATCTCGATGCTCATCAAGAGCTTTGAGCAATCATGCCCTCCGCAAGCGGTTAGAGTGCCTCAGTGGGATGTGGCTAGGGTCCTGAAGATGCTATCAGAGCCTCCCTTCGAACCCCTAAAGGACATCCTAGACAAAGAGCTCACCCTCCAGACAGTTTTCCTGTTGGCACTAGCGTCGGCAAAACGAGTAGGGGAACTTCATGGACTTTCATATGAGGTGTCACATTCGAAGGGATGGCGTGAAGTTACCTTCAAGTTCGTTTCATCTTTCGTGGCCAAGACCCAGAACCCAGCAGTCTGGGACCCCAAGTTTGAAGGATTCTCGGTGCCGGCAATCCCACGTTCAGACAACCCCAAGGATTTGCGACTGTGCCCTGTCAGAGCAGTACGGAAGTACTTGGAGAGGACGGCCAGGCTGAGGCCCGAAGTCAAGACTCTGTTCGTTTCTTCAGGTTTAGTGAAGAAACCGGTATCCAAAAGCACGATCTCCTTCTGGTTACGGCAAGTGATCAGGAGAGCCTACAGTAGTGCAGGAATCCCTATTCCAGGTAAACCCAGGCCCCACGACATCAGAGGACTGAGTACCTCTCTGGCCTTTGAGAAGAACATGGCAGTTGGCCAAATCCTGAGGGCTGGTACTTGGACCAACCAGTCGACCTTCACAGCTCACTACTTGAAGGAATGCTCGAGGAGGTCCTTGGACGGGTTCTCCCTCGGTCCCGTCATTTCAGCGCTTCAGAAGATTTAAAGGTATAGCCCCAGGGAACCCACAGGCAGTAAGTCCAAGAGACACAGGTTCCTTTTCCTTACTCTCCCCCCCCCCCCCCCCCGTTACCTAATTACCTTCCCTTAAAGGGGCTCGGAAGGCCTTTAGCAACCATAAAATTCATCGTCACTGAAGAAATACGCCCCCAAGGCATTTTTTACAGAGGTAAGCCACTTAGACACTAAGTTAGTTTTTTGGGTAGTTTTCCCTATTTCGAGTGTTCTCTTTCGATGGGTCAGCGGAACCTAGCCCCCTCTCTAGGTTTCCCCCTTTTTTGCTTCCATCTTCCCGGTCTCTGAGCCCTGCAGTACACTCCCACCTCCTAAGGTATAAGTCTCCTAAGAAAGTAGTTCGAGGTAAGTACTTCGTGTTGGAACAAATCACAAATTTTAAGTAATTTGTATTTTTCCTAACAGTACTTACCTCGAACTACTTTCGGGTTATGGCCCACCCATCCTGCCCCGAGTGACTTACAGGACTTAATAGAGAGAGGAGAACCTCTTTCCACCAAAACTTACTGAGGAGCGAGACCTGAGAAAGCATGCTCTCTGACCCTGGGTCATCTCTGGGCGCGTATCACTCCGCCAGAGATTACCCCGCATAGAGAATGGGAATAGGGTAAACTACACAAAATTCTGGTCGGATGGGAGGAGATCCCAGATCCTCCTAAGAAAGTAGTTCGAGGTAAGTACTGTTAGGAAAAATACAAATTACTTAAAATTTGTGATTTTTTTCATCCCAAAACTTAAAGTTGACTACTGTAGTACTTTAACTCCGAAATGACCTCAAGCAGAATGGTACCTAGACATTCTGCTTCTACTAGTAGAGGTTCCGAGAGAGCTTCCCCCGTGGCACAACTTGCTCTGTCTGCTTCACCTGCAGAGGTTCCACAACGTCGTGGAATTTTTATCATTAAACAGGTGTAGGTCATCCAGCACCTCTTACGAGATTGAAACTTTTTACATGAGACATATCTCGTTACCACTGACTTGTACCAGGCCAGGTGCATCATCTTCTGTAGTTGGTGCCATCAATGAAATATGTATCTCAGACCCTCTGTTCCACTATTAGTGTACGTTCAAGCTTGTCTACGAAAGGAAAAATTCCCGTGTCAACGGTGAAAGGGGTATTTGCTCGGGCTTGAGCCAGTTGTTAAAACGGAGACGAGTGGATATTTCCCTTATGTTGAAATTTTCTTTGCTTATTAGAAGTACAGTACGTATAGAGCAGACCTGTCCTTGTGAAATTAGACTTTCAGCTTGGGATGTTACCAAGGCTTGCAGTCTTTAAAAGAGAGCTTGTAGGTAAGCATGTAGGCAAATTACACCGACTCATATTTGGTCTCGCATACTGGGCACTGGAGATAGGTCAATGATTTTGTATCTAAAACTCAAAATCCTGCTGATGTATTGATTGATGACCCTTGGAAGGACCTGGACCTAGGTGCTCTGTGTCCTGTCCTTGGTTTTAATGGCGCCCTTTCGCCGGAAAATGTCTTGGAGATTTTACTTACTGCTAGATTGCAAGTCTTCCTGCATATCAGTCTGCTCCCATCCTGCTTGCGGAGGAGAGTGATGAAGTGACGTCCCTGGATGCATCCATTGTTGTTGTCGCAGATGAGCCACTTCCAGGACTGGCGTGGTCGTTCCCCGTTCCATGTTTCGTTTGGTTCCTGCACCTTCTTTCCATGCTGAGGAGCTGCCAGCCTTCAGAAAGAAGAGGAGTTCACCAAAGCATGGGGCTACCAATTTGGAGAAGTCTCTTAAGACATCTCCAGGTTCCAGGGGATGGTTTTGTGGGAGGAGTAGAGTTGTAGCAAAGCTCTCCTGGGAAGTGTTGAGGTATTAGGGTCAAGGGTTCTGGCCCATGCCTCAAGTAGTAAGTTTTCGCTAGGGACTTTCTACTTGCTTGCCCTATTTGTCAGGATGATGAGATATACGCCAGTTCCCCCTCTCATGCCCAGAGTTGCTCCCTGGATGCCATTGTATCTCCATGTGTAGGAACAAGCAGATGAGCAAAGAAAGCTGGCCCTTAGACCTCTTGCATTGCTTTTGCCTTGGGTAAGCTACAAATGCCATCCCCACACGTACATGCAAAGAGGGCCGATTGTCGGATAAGCTCATTGACTTTGGAGGAGTCACCTTCATGAACTAAGATATCCCCGCAAGCTGGGAAGATGTGTAAGGACCACCTAAAACAAGCACGATCATCAAAGCATCAGACGTCTCCAGAGATTTCACGATCTGGATGTTCGTGAGCCTCACCACGTTCACTTTCTAAGCCTGGGAAGGGATCAGATCAGGAGTCCTCACACACACTTGCACACCTAGTTCGTTTCTGGGGACATGTGCTTCATGCACACGAACACCTAGTTTGTTACTGAGGACACAAGCTACACTCACCCTTGTTATGAGAGCCTCCCTCGGAGTACTTTTCGACAGTTCTTAGGGTAGAAAGAAGGTCCAAAAAGGTGAAGCCTTCTCCTCTGACAAAGCCACATACATGATCATTAGCATGTGCACAATCCCCATGACCAAGATGTACACAAACACCAGCATGCGAGAAAGTCTCCAGGCTCGCCATGCACACGATCGCTATGTGCACAATCACCTCACCCTAAGAAGCGGGCACAATCACCAGCATGCACAAATGAACATTATCTCGCATGTTGTAGGAACAAGAAAAGCTTAAATTCACAAGTGAGAAACTGATCAACCTCCTAATCGTGTTCTTCGACACAATCACAAGTATCAGCTCTTTTGTGTTCACCTGTTATGGAGAAAACTGATAAATGAACGAAACGTTCTCATTTGTTGTCCCACGAGCATGAGGGCACAAAACCAAGTGAATCTCAATCTCTAAGACCAAAGTTCTCCTTTGATCTGCCTTCTAAGCAAAACACAGTAAGTCCAGTTCTTCTCTGAGTGACATCCCGGGGGAAGTTTTCCCCCGTAAGAAAAGTAAAAAGTAAATCCAACCGAGATGTCCAGCATGCCAAGAGAATGCCCAAACCTCCATCTTCAGAGATCTAGATTCCATTACAGCCTTGGTGCCAGTCTCCGATCACCAAAAGTCCAAGCTGAAGCCTAGTGGAAACAAACGCTCATCAGCTCGGGACCGATCTTAGTCACAGGATATGTCTCAGGAATAGGTTTGGTCAGGCTCACTGGAAGTTCATCTAGGTAGAACTCTCCCTTAAGTAGACATGAGGAGAAGAGATAGGCAACAAGAAGGACAAATTTATCATGCTCTCTTGAGTGGAGAGTCCTCATCTTGAAGAGAAAGTTAATGTCTGAACCCTTTGAAGGGGAGGTACTCTTGAGTGATCCAATTGCTCATTGTCTTACTCCCCCTCTCGCCCTTCTGAGATCCGGACACCAAGTGTCTCTTCAACTTAAGTGGGCAAGAAAGTGAAGGGCAATAAGGCTGTGGAGACTTCTCAGAAGTCCATGATCCCTTCCTCCCCTGCAAAGTACAGACCAGGCTCTGTCCTCGATCGGGAAAGTTCTCACTCCAAATGGAGAGAGGAATCATCTTGTATACCTGTCATCCCTGCTTTTCAAGTGAGAAGAGAGGAATTTTGGGCTATGGAATGTTCCCTTCCCCTTGACATGGTCTTTCTCGCAGCGAAGATGGAAAACTTGAAGAGGCAGCCACGGAACCTATCAAAGGCAGGATGACGGACATTGATCGTTACTCTGGCACTCCTCAAGCCTCTAGACATGACTTTGAGCTTCCATGGTCAGTTTTTGCATGGGATGCACTTATTCGAGTGTATTCACAGGTCTTCTGATCTAAAAATTTGCTCCGATTGAATAGATCCAAGCTCCTGCCTCCAGCCCATTGTCAACAAAAGAGGTTCTACATACAGGATGAGGGTGTTCCGTCAGTTCTTGTGATAGATCCAACGACGACTCTGACCACAGACACGACAGTGAATAGATTGAATTACGGAAGTTCTTCCTTCTTAGCTGCCAAGTGCACAGCCTTGAAAATAGCAGTGATGTTGATCCTACAGCCCACCAGTGGAGTTGACCCACTGGTCAGGTGCCTTGTTGTATTTCACTTCATCTCAAGAGTTGTCAGATCCCGAGATGAAGAAACTCACTGCCCTTGTGCATCAGAGTCAAAGGTATTGACTTTCTTGTCTCATCAGTCGGCAAACCAGTTGGCAAAGTAGGTTCTGTAAAGATGCGGTAGCATCACGTCTCTGCAGTTGGGTGGGATATCTTTACTCTCTCCCCCATGGAAGAGATTGAGAATACCACCGAGAAGTGGAGAAAGGAGAGTCTTCTTCTTTCCATGTCTGCATCTTTTCCCACTTTTATGTGGGGTGGATGTTTCTGGCCAGCGTTCTCCATCTACCTCTGTCCCACACTTCATCACTGGAGAAAGGAGAGTCACGACTCCTTTATCCAGTGAGTAGTAATCTTTAAAGTCTGAATGTGTCTCCAGGACCTTCTACCTCTAGAAAAGGAGGGGACCATGCTCTATCCTTTTGCCTCCAATCTGGTCGCGCCATGAAGGGAGGCCGAAACCCTCCTTCAGCTGCTTCGAGCTAAGGGATACCCGTCAAGTCACTGGGCAATGCGGCAGCGATACAGCACAGAGTTGGGTGCTGAAAGTCCTTCGGGATGGATACTGCCTTCCTTTCCTCCCCTATCACTTCCTCCGGAATCATCGAAAGCCCTCATCCTTGTAAAAGCACTTAAGGCGATGATGGAGAAAAACACGCTGTAAGTCGTCCAAGACGGGTCGAACACTGGAAGTCGTCCAAGACGGGTCTCCTGGATTATACAGCAGTCTCTGGTGTAGAAAGCAATGTTTGGATGGAGACCTTTCATTGATCTATCTCCCCTGAACTAGTTTGTTCTACAAACTCCATTTAGGGTGGAGACGGCAAGCATGGTCTGTGCTGCTGTCAGGAAGGTAATTTCATGCTCTCTGTTAACCTTAAATGATGCTTATTTTCAAATGCCAATCCACCCTTCTGGCAGAAAGTACTTCTGTTTTATCCTCCAGGGAGTCAAGTAGCAGTTGAAAGTCTTATGCATTGGACTGTCTACTGCTCCCCAAGTGTTCCTTCCAGTGTTTACTCTAGTTTCAGTTTGGGTCCATTTGAAAAGGATTTGCATTCTCTGGTGTCTTGACAATAGTCGATCCTGTCGTCCTTGAGGAGACAATTGCTCCAGGATCTGGACAAACTTTGTGTTTTTGTCACAATCTGGGGATCGTGATCAATTGACAGAAGTAGAGGCTTACACCAAAGAGACGGATAGAGTATCTGGGAATGTTGATAGATACTGCTACAGTGGGAGTCGTCTTTTGAAAATTGCATCAACAGACTCAGGGAGGTAGTCCAGCTGTAACCATACTTGATCGCTCAAAAACAACCAGTTGAAACGTCTTCTAGGACACCTTTCAATGCTTAAGAAGCTTGTTTCTCACGGCCGTCTCCACCAGAGATCGCTTCAGTGGTATCTGAAGCAACACTGGACAGCAGCCTCCGATCCTCCTCCCTTTCAGGTTCCTGTGGAACAGGAGGTAATGGATGATATCGAGTGGTGGTTCAACAACATAAACCTCACCAGGAGAGTTCCACTGGACTCTCTACCTCCAGAGATGCTGCTGTTCACTGACGCGTGAAAGGAGGGGTGGGGCGCACACCTGAATGACCTGGTCATCTCATTGGTGTGGGGTTAGAAGCACTTGATCATCAAAGTTCTGGAAGGCTGGCAGCCTTTCTAGTACTGCAAGCATCCAATAATATTGAGAAGGCATTCGGTGGTGGTGTTGTGATAACACTACCTCAGTATTACAGCTAGCAAGGTAGCCCGCTCCTGCACTTACTCAGCTGACGAAGCAGATCCTCATCTGGACATCATTCCATGCTTTAGAGTTGGCAGCCAAATACATTCAAAGCAAGAGGAATGGTCTAGCAGACACACTCAGTTGTCAGGGGAGGGTTATAAGGTGTGAGTGATCCTTACATTCCTGCTCAATGGAGAAGCTTCAGGTTCGTGGAGTTCTCTGGGATTGACCAGTTCATCACAGGAAGCTCCCTGCATATTCTTTTTTTTTTTTTTTTTTTTTTTTTTTTTTTTTTTTACAAAACTTGTTCCAGTATATTTTATGTAATGTGGATTTTTTTTTTTTGTGCATGGCTTATATCTACTGTTGAATGTTATTTCTGCTATGATTCATGTGTTTTGATTACAGACACGTCTTACATTCAAGAGAAGAAAAGTTAAGAATATATGCGAGTAAGAATAAGGTAATGAAAGTAGATGTAAACTGTGAAGATGTAGAAACTCTTATTAAAGGGGGAAGAATGTAGGTGATTGATTTGTCTAAGTATCTGGGAGTGAATTTAATGGATGTTATCTACATCTACATGAGGGCGAAGGTGACACGCTGAATAGGAGAAGCTAGAAAGGTAGCAGTATGTCTGCAAAAGATGGGGGAGAGACTGATTTGGATGAAGAAACTGAAGTGCGAATGTATTAAGGAATGATTGAATCAACTCTCTTTTATGGAAGTGAAGCTTGGATGCTGAATGCGAGTGAAAGAGGGCAAGTTTGAAGCTGTTGACATGAACGGTTTTTGTAGCATGAGTGGCATTAAAAGTAATCGATAGGTGAGAAATATGGAAACTTCAGAAGAATGAATAGATATATTAATATAAATTTATGTTGTGGTAGTTCAGTAAATAAGATTTCTTAAAGATTTTTGTGTATTAAAGTTCGAGCCCTGCTTGCAGCCCAAAATATTTTTCAACCAGTGTTTGCTTCCTCACTATCTATATGAGCTAGGAAAGACCTTGATATTCAGGGAGTGTAAAAGTATATTCAAAATACGGGTAAATGACACTATTAAAAGTGGTTTTTGACTAGCAGCTAATTGTCCTTCCTTGTAGGTGTACCAAGTAACTAGTGTTAAAAAAATTATATATACGTTATTGTCTACATTTTTTTTTTGTAGAGCAACTAATATAACTAACAAATGGTCATTAATGATTTTGAGAAATGAAAAGTTTTATAAAAATATGCAATTGCAAATGGAGGAATTTCTTTTTTTATTTTTCATGTTTGACTACTTCTTTTAAAGGTTAGATTTGAAAGTAAATTCCCTGTCAAATCCTGCTCCTTGCAGTTGCCATTTTAGATGAGCTCAGACCTGAACATAATAGCTTTGTTACTTCATTGGTTCCATGGCCTAATGGGATAGCATGTGGAGATAAAATGTCCAGTTTTATTGACTGCTTTTACACACAAATGTACGTTTATATATTTACATAATTTTATTTGTGTTTTTATCATTGTATATATGTTTGTAGATAGTGTGATTTTTAACTTGGTTTTTGCTTTATCACTTGTTTAAGTTTAGAATTTTTTAATATAGCTCAATGAAGTGTTTCAGTTTTATTTTTATATTTTAATTTTTATTAATGTTACTTTAGTGCAACTAATCTGTGTTGGAAAACTGTAGAAAGTAAATTTGATCTCACAAACTATTGATATTAGACATAAAGCACTATTTTTGTGTATACAGTATGTGATTTGTCTCAATTTCTAAGTAACTGTGAGGTAAGTACAGGATTTGGAATTTCATGAATAATTGGAAATTACTTGAGTCACTTTTTTCTTTAGAAGTTGCTGTCCAAAAGGAAGGAGTATTAAAACCCAACTGAAACAAATAAATGACAGATGAACATGATTTGGTAATGGTTTAGATTTCCATTGCATATGAGATTGATAGTCATTTCCAGGACAGTAGAACATCAAACATCTCAAGACCTTCCAAAAATAATGGAAAGGCATAAGAGGAAATTGTCAGGCTATCCTAACTTATACTTTGGAAGGCCTTATGTAATCATTAAAAGGGAGTAACTACTCAGTTTTATAGATTACACCTGCATTCATCTCCCTTTTAAAGTATATAGTATTATCATTTGCTGGTGAAGCACTGTTTTCTTGTGTAACCATTATATTACAATTATTCATTTGTTCCGTAACCGAAATACAAACCACGCTATTTACAAAGGGTTATTACTTTTAGCGTAGCTGAAATGGCGAGCCATTAGAATTTAACGAGGGTGTATTACCCCCGCGCTAGTTAGCGGGGGGGTAGGGGAGTGGTAGCTAGCTACCCCTCCTCCCCCTCACACACACGTGAATACTCACTTTAACTTTTGGCTCGGACTGTGACAGACGTCTCTGTCTTGGTCCTCGCTTGGCAGCCATTGTCTGTTTTGTCTTTACTTAATCGCTTACTTTTCTTTTACTCAATATATATGTAAACATGTTTTCATGTTTGTATATATATTTGAGTATAGAAATAAGTAAGTTTCCTTTTCAGATGTGTGTGTGTAGTGTACGATATCTACGTGGAGGCCTCGGCAGTTAGGCCACCACGGCGTATTTTATGGGTGGCGATCGAGTTTGACTTATGTCTTTCTCTCTCTCTCTCTCTTGAGGTCGTTCACCCTTTTACTACGTGTTACTACGCCCTTGTAGCCTAGCTTCCTTTCCGTGTGGGGGGTTGCTACGTCGTACGTTTGTATCAATTAGTTATGAATCTAATTGTAATTGTTTTTTTTTTGTTTTTTCAGCTTGGAGAACGATTCCTTTCGGGGTTTTCGTTCTTTCTTTAGTGTTCATTCATTTTTAAATTACATAATTACATAGTTACATAATTATAATTGTTATAATTCAGTTTTGGTTACAGCTCTCCTTCCGCGAGTGTAAGTGGTTGTGAGGGCACGTGCCTGTTGTGTAATTCTTCTTTCCTTTCCCTCGGGATTCCTCTTCGGAGCCTTCCCGGGGGAATGAATGTGTACTAATATTATTTGTTTTATTTTTTTACAGTTACCGATCTAGTTCGTTTCTGTAATATAGCAACGGTGTGAGCTGTCTGGTTGAGTCCTGGGGATTCGGCTGTTGCTGCCTCCCCCCTTGTATTTTCGTCAGGGGCGTGTCTCCTTCTACTGGTAGTACTCCCGTGTCGACGGACAGCTCTCCAGTTCATTTTAGAACAGTCAGGAGGCTTGCCTCCTTGGGCGGATAACTTTCCTTCCGAGGGAAGTTTTTCCTGTCCAGGCTTGAGTTTTTCCCCTTTTGGGGGGTTCTTCTCTTGCCTTTTTTTCGTGCGACTATGCTCTTGGTGCTGAGCGGTCGCACCTGCAGTTTCGCTCAAGGGGCTGGGCAACTGCAGGAGCTCCTCTTCGGAGGATTGCTCCTTTTAGGTCACTGGCTGACCAGTCTCTTCCTCGAAGTGTTTCTCTTTCGTTCGCGAGAGAGTACACTCATAGAGACTCCTCTTCGGAGGTTTCTTCTGTTGCTGTTGCTGTTGGCCTCCCTCGCCGTAAGGCCCTCCGTCCGCCTCGTCGTAAGGGCCTCTCATCTCCCTATAAGGGTGCTTGAGGCGCCCTTTTGGATCTCCGTTTGCAGCCTACAACTCCTTTTTTCTCGATCTTCCGCCTTGGTGCAGATGGACAGCAGTCTGATCTCGTCTTCCGACGGGCAACGCTTTTCCCGACGGACAACGGTCTGCCCGACGGACAGCGGTCTTCCGACGGACATCAGTCTCCCGGCGGACAACGATTCCTTCGGGGCAAAGGGTTGCCCCCACGGGGGTTCTTCCCTTGCGTGTCAGGGTTTCCCTGCGCGCCCTTCTGCTCATCAGCGCTCTCCTGTTCGTCAGCGCTTTCAAGATGATCTTCCCTGCGGTTCCTGTTACGTGCCCTGTGCGCCCACGTTCGCCCTCGCGATCTAGAACTTCGGTTCAGGTCGGGGTCAAGGACTCTTCTTCTTTGCGCAGGCTTCCACGCGTAGCCTTCTGCTCGTCAGCGATCATCAGCTCGTCAGCGATCATCAGCTCGCCAGCGATCATCAGCTCGCCAGCGATCATCAGCTCGCCAGCGATCATCAGCTCGCCAGCGATCATCAGCTCGCCAGCGATCTCCGGATCGCCCACGTGTGTTACAGCTGGCACGCCAACGTTCTCCAACACTTCTGAAGGAACATGGTTCGCCAGGTACTAGCTCACCTGCGGATGCTGATCGCCATCGCGCGACCCTCAACTGCGGATGCTGATCGCCATCGCGCGACCCTCAACTGCGGATGCTGATCGCCATCGCGCGACCCTCAACTGCGGATGCTGATCGCCATCGCGCGACCCTCAACTGCGGATGCTGATCGCCATCGCGCGACCCTCAACTGCGGATGCTGATCGCCATCGCGCGACCCTCAACTGCGGATGCTGATCGCCATCGCGCGACCCTCATCTGCGGATGCTGATCGCCCGCTTACGCATGCTGCTCGCCATCGCACAACCCTGCACGATCGCCCGCTTACGCATGCTGCTCCTCATCGCACAACCCTGAACGCTCGCCCTCTTGCGGATGCTGATCACCATCGCACCCTTTCACGCGATCTTTCACCTGCGCATGCTGCTCGCCATCGCACAACCCTGCACGATTGCCCGCTTACGCATGCTGCTCCTCATCGCACAACCCTGAACGATCGCCCTCCTGCGGATGCTGATCACCATCGCACCCTTTCACGCGATCTTTCACCTGCGCATGCTGCTCGCCATCGCACAACCCTGCACGATTGCCCGCTTACGCATGCTGCTCCTCATCGCACAACCCTGAACGCTCGCCCTCTTGCGGATGCTGATCACCATCGCACCCTTTCACGCGATCTTTCACCTGCGCATGCTGCTCGCCATCGCACAACCCTGCACGATTGCCCGCTTACGCATGCTGCTCCTCATCGCACAACCCTGAACGCTCGCCCTCTTGCGGATGCTGATCACCATCGCACCCTTTCACGCGATCTTTCACCTGCGCATGCTGCTCGCCATCGCACAACCCTGCACGATTGCCCGCTTACGCATGCTGCTCCTCATCGCACAACCCTGAACGCTCGCCCTCTTGCGGATGCTGATCACCATCGCACCCTATCACGCGATCATTCACCTACACATGCTGCTCGCCATCGCTTACCATCACGCGGTCATTATCGCCAGCGATCTTCTTCACCTACGCGGCAGCACGATCCCTCGCCGTCACGCCATCGCTTGCGTTCGTCGCCTCGGACACGTGTTCATTTACCTGCCCACCCTCACGCCCACTCGCCTGCGCGATCGCTCGCCTGCGCGCCCCGCGCGACCGCTCGCCCGCGCGCCCGCGCGCGCCGCGCGCGCCGCTCGACTGCTCGCCCGCACGACCGCTCGCCTGCGCGCCCGCGCGACCGCTCGCCTGCGCGCCCGCGCGACCGCTCGCCTGCGCGCCCGCGCGACCATTCGCCTTTGCGCGACCGTTCGCCCTCGCGCGACCATAGTTCGCGGCGAATTCCACAGCCGGTGGTAGCAGCAGGGACGCGTGCTCCTAGACGGCACTCGGGATCACCTCCATCCAAGCACAGGTTGGTAGTGCAGGACGAAGACAGGTCAGTACAGCATTCTTCCCCACCTTCTTTTCAGGCAGGTACCGTCGGGTCCACTCCAAAGGATCGCCCGATCCCTTTCACCTTAGCGAGGATTTCGGACTCTGTGTCCTTGGAGCAGCAGACATGGTTTGGTCCGCTGGCACGGGCGTTAATGAGGGTTATGAAACCAGCACTCGCCGGCCAGGGTAACAAACCAGCGGCTGTCTCCCCTACGCTGAAGAGAAAGAGAGGAGTGGACTTCGTGGTGACTTCCCCCAGGGCGAAGTTGGTTCCCAAGAGGTCGGTCTCGAGGGTCCCCTCTCCTGCACGAGTACAGTGATACCTCGGTACTCGACCATAATCCGTTCGAGATCCGTGTTCGACCTCCGATTTGTTCGAGTACCGAATTTTTTTTCCCCATAAGAAATAATGGTATATATTCTATTCCGTTCCCAAGCACTCGAACAGGCCCAAAATATTAATAAAACGTGTACCTAAACAACAATAATTATCTAAATGTGTATGAAATTGGTCAGAAAATCCTATAAAACAATTTTAAACCATTTACTGTACTAAAATAAAACAATTTTAAACCATTTTCTGTACTGTAGTGAACATACCTTTGAGCAGCGGTTCGATGGCATACAGGGATGGATGTGGAGAGGATGGAAGGGGGAGGTTACTGCTTGGAAGGAGAGTCCCCTTCCATGATGTGGCGGGGTAGTTCTCCTTCAGGAGTTGTTTCTCTCTCCAATGAAAGGGTGGGCAGATCTATTTCAGGGGTTTCTTCTCTTCTTTGTCTCTTCTTTGGAGGAGAAACAGGCTTTGATGTAGCAGCTTTCTTTTCTTTTGTGAAAAACTGGTCTATTGTTAATTGTTTCTTCCTCCTCTGCAGTATTCTTCGAAAATGATACATGACACTATCATTAAACATATGCACTGCCCGGTTTGCTACTGCAATTTCTGGGTGGTATTTTTCAGCAAAAGCCTGCACATCTGCCCACTTGGAACAAATTTCATTGATGAGAGAACTTGGAACATCCTCCCTTACCTCATCCTCTTCTGAAGATTCCTGCTCCACAATCAGATCCTGCTGCTGTTGTTGTTGCAGGTGCAACAATTCCTCCACAGTCAACTCGGTAGAATGGCTTTCTACAAGCTCATCAATATCATCCTTGTCGACCTCAAGCCCCAAACTCCTGCCCATGACAACAATTTCCTCAACGACATCAGTGTCATCAGAAATTACAGGGGTAGCAGTGCTTGGACCCGCCTCTGGTTGGAAACCTTCAAACTCCCTCTCTGTGACACATGATGGCCACAGCTTACGCCAGGCAGAGTTCAATGTCCTATAGGTCACACCTCGCCAAGCTTGGTCAATCATGTTAACAGAGTTGAGGATGCTGAAGTGTTCCTTCCAGAATTCCTTTAGGGTCAACTTCGTGTCACTGGTCACTTCAAAACACTTTCTGAAAAGGGCCTTGGTATAGAGTTTTTTGAAGTTTGAAATGACCTGTTGGTCCATGGGCTGGAGTATGGGAGTAGTATTGGGGGGCAAGAATTTGATTTTGATAAAGCTGTATTCTTCTTTCAAGTCATCCTCGAGACCTGGAGGATGTGCAGGAGCATTGTCCATAACCAGAAGACATTTCATTGGCAAGCTCTTTTCAATGAGGTAAGCCTTAACCTGGGGGGCAAACACTTCGTTTATCCACTCAGTAAAGAATTGTCTTGTGACCCAAGATTTAGTGTTCGAGCGCCACATAACTGGTAGTGCACTTTTACAAATATTATTTCGTTTGAACACCCGGGGGTTGTCCGAGTGGTACACTAACAAGGGTTTGATCTTGCAATCGCCACTTGCATTTGCACACAGCAACAATGTTAGCCTATCTTTCATTGGCTTGTGACCTGGCATCTTCGTCTCGTCCTTGGTAATGTACGTATTGGCTGGCATTTTCTTCCAAAATAACCCAGTCTCATCACAATTAAAGACTTGTTGTGCGATCAAATTTTGTTCATTTATGTACCGATCGAATTCCCCCACGTATTTATCGGCTGCAATTTGATCCGAACTAGCTGCCTCCCCATGCCTAGTAACACGATGAATACCTGTTCTATTACGAAACTTTTCAAACCAACCCCTGCTCGCTTTAAATGTAAATGAATCACTTTCACTGGTACTCGGACTTTTCTTCACTAATTCTTCATAGATATGCAACGCTTTTTCACAAATGAACGCTTCACTAACACTTTCCCCGGCCAACTGTTTTTCTTTAATAAATATTAAAAGCAACTTTTCCATCTCCTCAATCACTTGTGGCCTTTGCTTAGTTACCGCCGTAACTCCCGTTGCAACATTCGCCTTCTTAATCATTTCTTTATGCTTTAAAAACGTAGAAATGGTCGACTTCGCCATTCCGTATTCTACCGCTAAATCGGACACTCGTACACCATTCTCATATTTCGCTATAATTTCCTTCTTCAACTCGATCGTTGTTCGCACTGTTTTCCTCTTCTCCTTCCCCTTAACACTCATTACTTTCTTGGGACTCATTATGAAAGCTAAAAAAGCAATTAAAAGCACTGAAAATCACTAAATCACAACGAATGCTGATCGCGCGTTGTCTGAGTGACGCTCTCGAGAGAACTGATGCTTCCCGAACAAGCGAGAGTGGCCGAGATGGCGCGATCATCACAAAGCCCATGCGGTCGTCACGTGTTCGGCTGGTCGAGTACCGAATTTTTGGTCGAGCACCGCAGCAAAAATTTCTCGAAAATTTTGGTCGAACTCCGAATTGTTCGAGTATAGAGTCGTTCGACTACCGAGGTATCACTGTACTCTCTCCTTCTCCCGCCCTGGAAGGATTTTTGGCGGGGGGGCTTTTTGTTCAAGATTTCTCCATCGGACAAGGGGTGACTGCTTACCTCTTCCTCTGGGAGCTTACCAGGTTCTTTCCCTCCTCGGTTACGGCCCGAGGTTTGGTTCAAGGAAGCTACAGGAAGATCAAGGGTACTTTCCTCCTCTCGAGCTCAGACACCTTGGCCTTTCGTCGTTAAGTATCTACTTGCGGACAAGCTCGATGTACCATCTGGACGCGCTGACTGAAGGCTTCCTTCGGGTGTCTCATCTGTGGAGGTCGACGACCTCAGACACCCTTCCATCCTTGAGAAGAGTTTTGTCTGTGCCCAAGGACAGAGACTTAAACAGCTGCTGTGCGGAGTAAATCGACTTCCGGTTTCACTCCTCCAGAGGCGCTTTCTTCCAGACTCTGCAGGGCTCCAGCGCCCTTTTCTTTCAACCACGTCGGCCTAAGTTATCGGCTACGACAACTGGAACAAGGTGTCCAATTGCAGTTTCCTCCTGTCAGGAACAGATGGCACGGGAGACTCCCCCGGGGGGGGGCATAGTCCTAAAAGGAGTTCACGAACTCTAGGATTGCAGGTTTTTTCGCTGGGAGGATGCTTAAGGTTACTCATCCGAATGACAGCTTCCCGATGCCCATTCCCGCACAATCTCTGTGAGTAGCCAAGGATATCGCGCCTGCCGTCTCTGTCAGCGAATTCTGTGTCTCTGAACCTCTATGCCATAGCGTCAGCAGAGTTGCCCGTTTGGGCAGAATGATCCATACCTTAGGCGAAGGTCTTCCTTAGGACCATCGACGGCTTCACCCCCGGCCCCCTCAGTCGATCCTTTCTTGTAAGGAAGGATCTGAGAGGGGATGTCCATAGTCGACCTCTCAGCCCTGATCAAGTTTGTCGAACAAACTTCGGCCAGCGTAGACCAGCAGAATCGATCAGACTGGTAACGAGGCGACAGGACTCCTTTAACCCTGGATCGGAAGGACGGGTACTTTCAGTTTCCATTCCATCCATCTTCCAGGGTGCTCGTCGAATTCAGCCTAGACTGCAAGTATTCCTGCTTATGATGCAGTGTGGCTATCCCGCCGTGGCATAGCAGGTTTGTTTCCCCAGAGAACTCTCCCTGCCTTCCTCTTGGCCGCTCAGGTGCAGGCTTCCGCCTCCTCTGCTGTTTGGAGGGCTGGTCAACTCCGGTAGGCTCGGGTTTCGACCTTCTTCAGCACCGGGACAAGCTTCCGGATGCTGACCATGAGTGTGGGCTCATGGTATTTTGCTTGGAGCCTTCTCTTCCTCTGCCTCAACATCTGGAGTATCTGGCCATGATATTGAGTCAACCGCCTTACCACATTGGAAACCCCGCTTCTCGTCCGTCCAGCGAGGTTAAGCAACGTCGGTACTTGGATGGGTGACCACCTGGGGACGCCAGATTCTGTTACCGCATCCTCCGAGCCTTCCTTTCGGTTGACTGTGGCAAGACTGAGGAGAGTCGCAGTACCTGTTCTCAGTCAAGCAGAGCTTTCAGCCCTACCTTGGAACGTTTCCTAGTTCTTCTTTCCTCATTGACCCGTCTATAGTCCGAACGGTCGCCTCAGGATAAGTTCCATGTGGGGCGATCCAAGTTCCGGTGGCTTCAGGCAATATTTAACCGGACTCCCTGGCCCTATGGGACCAGCGGAACTATTAAACCTGCAATGGGTGTTGACCTATGGAGCCTCTTGATGGTAGTGGATATTCTCGTCCTTTCCCCACATTCTTGATGCGGTTCTCGGACTCGTCAAAGGAAAGAGGGGGGGGGGGGGGGCATGTTCCGGTCCAGGCCTATGGTCAAGACCTGAAGGATACCTCTCCATCATTCAGGCAGGCTTAAGGGCCTTAGTCTGGCCCCTCTTCAGATCCTACAGCTCCTGCCAAGTCGCCCCGTTGCGCGTCGACTTCATTCTAACCAGCAGGGGACGCATTTTCACACCTTCACATCTTGCAGTAGAGATACCGGGATGATTGAGATTCTCTCAATTCCACCATCGGCTCTCTCATTCCAGGCAGGGGAATGTTTCTCTCAGACTATCCGAGCAGAGCCTCATAGAGAGAGTGTACCTAGGGGTCTTTGACCTTGGGTAACCAGCAAGTGCTGGTCTGGGGGACCTGATCGCGACACCTTGGAACCTCAAGCTTCCACTAGTCTTCCCCCCAGTCTCAGACCCCGAGACTCTGGCAAGATGCATTCCGGTGATGGTGGGACAAATTCGACGCCTGCGTCTTCCCTCCTTTTTGTCTGCGGACAATGGGTCTCAACAAAACCAGGTTGTCTGTCAACCTTTCAATGGGAGCTCCACTGGGACTATGCGCAGAACGGTGTCTGGACCCTCTGCTTCCCCTGACGGAACTCCCGGGAGAGCTTCTCCCACGGCGCAGACTACTCAAGCAACCACACTGCGACATCTCTCCCGAACCGGGGCGTCGCTTCGGCTTCTTGCCTGGAGACACTACGCTTCCTCCTCTAGAAGAGACAACCCGCTACAGTCGCGGTACGGAGGTCGCGTCATCTGCGATAGTCATCCACAGGGGTCTCCCAGGCAAAGTGAAGAGTCTAAGGTGGTGGGTGCCGTGGGAGATATACCTCTTCCCGTGAGGCCTCTTCTCCAGCAATAACGGTCTTATTGCCTTTCGGCGGGAGGAAACTCCTTTCCGCTCTCGGCAATGAAGCCTGTCGCTCAGCCTTTCCCTGACCTTCAGGCTTAAAGGAATAACTTTTTCCTGCCCGCTGGATCTATCCTCGCTCATGCGAAGCTACGATCGTCCCTGCCCTAGTCGGAGGAAGACCTCCAACTTGGAGCATGGCTCGGACTTTTAGTCCTTTAAGAGATCTTCTCAAGACCCTTTTACGACAGGCCTCGGATTGTATTCCGCCTTGGGTCTTCTGCTCACTCTGGCCACGGCCAGTGTGTAAGCAATCTTCTTGGTCTCTTACTACTCCCCCCTTTCTAAGGAAGAGGGGAAGGCAACATTCAGGCTCGCTCCTGAGTTGTTGGCTAGACTCAGAATCTGAGGGTCCCGACCCTTCGGTCCGATTCATTCAAGATTTCGAGTCTCCATTCTGTGTGTGATGTCCCAAGACCTTCTCTTTCTTGCCAGTAAGGAATCGAGAGGTTAGCGCTGGGAACAGCTGCAGTTTGGCCTCAGTTGCAGCCGATTTGGGAACACAAGGAGGACATGGGGGGGAGAGTCACCAGTATACCTCTTCAGCCCGGACTCGAGTACATTCATCTCGACCTGTCTTCAGACCCTCCCCCGTCACGTCGCCCTACAGCACGATGTTGGATACATCGCAACGTCCTCGCCTTCGAGTAATACTACTCTGTGACGCAGGTGCTACAAGCTGGAGTCTGGAAGCGTCTGATGACCTTCGCAGCCCGCTTCCTGCAGGGCGTGACCCACAGAAGTCTCGATACGTTTTCTATCGCTCTGTGGTGGCTACACAACAGCTGGTCTAACCTCAGGCTCCTTCTTGGACAGGTAGCAGAAGGTTGAGGGCATTGTTATCAGGTTTTAGTCTGCATGAACGAAAGAAGTATGTCTGGCCCTTACTTCTTTCTTCATCATCCCCTCTACGGGGAAGCAGCATCCTGGTCTCTGCATAGCTGACCTCGAACCTCTGCAGGTAAACCATGCTTCCTTGTGTTCCGAGTATTGAGTCAATACTGTCGTGTCCCCCATACCCTGACGAGGTGGTATTGGGAACGTCCTAACCCAGAGTTCCTTCTGGAACTCCAGGTCAACTGCCTAAGACGGGTCACACTTCTTCCTTCACACACAAGCTTACGTAGGCCACATGGTTCCTTGCGGAGCAAGGAACTTGTGAGGTGCAGGGACTCCTTTTCTCGAGTGCGACTCACTCGGATTCTGAGTCCCCGGGTAAAGCCAAAGCCAGTATGGCTGGGGACTTTCCACCCTTCCTAAGGGATAAGTCACCCTTTGTAAATAGCGTGGTTTGTATTTCGGTTACGGAACAAATGACATTCGAAGATAATTTGTATTTTTCCTAACCATACAAACCTTAGCTATTTACACATATTTGCCCGCCAGCCCTGTCCCCCAAGACAAGTCCTACCTCTAAGTGAAAGTGAGTATTCACGTGTGTGTGAGGGGGAGGAGGGGTAGCTAGCTACCACTCCCCTACCCCCCCGCTAACTAGCGCGGGGGTAATACACCCTCGTTAAATTTTAATGGCTCGCCATTTCAGCTACGCTAAAAGTAATAACCCTTTGTAAATAGCTAAGGTTTGTATGGTTAGGAAAAATACAAATTATCTTCGAATTTGTCATATTTAGTGGTAAGAAGGAATTAAATTGGTAGCCTATGCATTTTAGGTCTACAAAAATCGCAAGTAAAGAATATTTGGTACTTATCTATAGATCTGTTGGTTTCATATTACTAGAACATGCTACAATAAGGCACAGGTATTCAGGCTTAATTTGACACCAGAATCAGTTTTACTGAATGAAAAGTGAATTTATAGTCTGCAATAAGAAAAAAAAAACGTTGCTATGTTTGTAAATGGTTAAAGTGCGATTTTTCACAGACATTTTCTTTCTTAAGTAGAGTAGAAAAAAGATGCTAAAGATCACGCCTAATCACCAAGGGGAGTTAGTCAAGGAAATGTTGTGCAGTCCACTTAGAATGAAAGAAAATTGATATTCTTGACTAGTGCATTCCAAACCTGAAGTTTTGTAGACTTGCAGGTGGCTTTTTGTAAAAGAATGTATGCATTTTCATTGTGAGATGATCTCATTTTGTGCTTGTATTTCAAATGCCAATAAGACAGAAAAATGTCTTTTTCTCTTATTTATGTAGGTATTATTATTATTATTATTATTATTATTATTATTATTATTATTACGACTTGCTAAGCTACAACCCTAGTTGGAAAAGCAGCATGCTATAAGCCCAGTGGCTCCAATAGGGAAAATAGCTCAGTGAGGAAAAGAAAAAAGGGAAATTAAATATTCTAAGAAGAGTAACAACATTAAAATAAATATCTCCTATAACAAGAGGAAAAGAAATAAGATAACAGTGTGTGTGCTCGAGTGTACCCTCAAGCAAGTGAACTCTAACCCAAGGCAGTGGAAGACCATGGTATAGAGGTTATGGCACTACCCACGACTAGAGAACAATGGTTTGATTTTGGAGAGTCCTTCTCCTAGAAGAGCTGCTTGCCATAGCTAAAGAGTCTCTTCTACCCCTACCAAGAGGAAAGTGGCCACTGAACAATTACAGTGCAGTAGCCCCTTGAGTGAGGAAGAATTGTTTGGTAATCTGTGTTGTCAGGTGTATGAGGACAGAGGAGAATATGTAAAAAATAGGCCAGACTATTCAGTGTGTGTGTAGGCAAAGGGAAAATGAACCGTAACCAGAGTGAAGGATCCAATATAGTACTGTCTGGCCAGTCAGAAGACCCCTAACTCTCTAGCGGTAGTATCTCAACGGGTGGCTGGTGCCTTGGCCAACGTACTACCTCTCAAGTTATAATTGGGATGGACTGACATATTTATTCAATGCCACTTATGAATGTTTTGATAGCTATGAGATACTTTTGCCCCTTATGAAAATACAGTATGTATTATTTTTCAATGGAGTAGAATAAAACTTTCAAATTACTGTAGTCATTGCATCTAGATGAAACCGACAATCTTGTCTACTGCTCTGTTTTGTTAAAAGGTCATCAAAATGGTTTCAATTGTGATGTTTTTGGTAGGAGGGGAAGTATACTGTGGTAAACTTTTTTGTAAGATTAATTTTTATTCAGTTCATGATAAGTACTGTTCCTAGGGTATGGTGTAAATTAACTAAATTTGTTAGCCATGGGGTTTTGGGTTGGGATTTGTATGTAAGAATCAGTTATTAAAAAACTCCAGTCTTTTGGATGTTGTAAAAAGCAATAGTCCTGCACCCCTTTGATAGAAAGAAGATATGTATAATTGACCAGTATCTTTTTAATTCATTAAGGCATTGCAAGGCAAACAGATCCCACTAAAATAACTTTTCAGTGGAGTGTTTAGTACTGCAGACACAAAGGTGTCATTTTTCAACACTTAAACTGAGCCACAGAGCTTAAGACGTGAAATGGGTCAGTGTCCATGTTGGGTGATGATTCAAATGTCTTGGACTAGCATAAGATGCCTCAGTTTCTCTATTATAGTTACTAAGTCTCATTCATAAGTTTTCAGCTTCTAGGTGATAAGGAAAAAGGGAATGGTAGGTATGGAGTTCCTTAAGTACTGTAAATGTAAGTAAAGGGAGTCTAATTGAAATATGTTTGAGAAGGAGGTTGAATATGGGAGGTACTGTATAAATTACTTAGTAAGTAATTTATATTTTTCATAGCTATACAAACCTGAGTACTTTGGAATAGGGATTTGCTTTTAGCAGCACTGGAATGGTAATTTAATCATTACAAGTTACTCTAGTTTGTCAATGACAAAGGTAGTAGGTTGCTAAGGCACCAGCCACCTGTTGAAATACTATGGCTTGAGAGCTTTTGGGTCCTTTGACTGGTCAGAAAGAGCTATATTGGATCCCTCTCTAGTTATGGCTAATTTTTCATTTACCTACATATACACCAAATAGTCTGGCCTATTCTTTACACATTCTCCTCTTTCCTCATACACCTGACACACTAAAATAATCAAACAATTCTTCACTCGAAGGGTTAACTACACTGTATTTGTCTGTAGTTACTTTTCACTTGGTAAGGGTAGAAGAGAGACTTTAGCTATGGTAAGCAGCTCTTCTAGGAGGAGGACATTCCAAAATCAAACCATTGTTCTCTAGTCTTGAGTAGCACCATAGTCTCTGTACCATCGTTTTCCACTGTCTTGGGTCAGAGTTCTCTTGCTGGAGGGTACAATTAGGCATACTATTCTATCTGTTTCCTTATTTCTTTTCCTCACTGCGCTATTTTCCCAGTTGGAGCCCTTATGCTTATAGCATCGTACTTTTGCCAATAGGGTCATAGCTTAACAATTAATAATAATAATAGCGCAAGGATAAAGCCCCGCCCATCCACCTATCGCAGAATAATCACTTTTGTCCTTAGGTCTAGGAGTGGTTGAGGGGGGAAATTTAATTTAAAGGAATCAGGTTTGTATCGCTATGTAGAATCCAAGTTTTAAAAAAGATTATTTGCTCCTACACATGCTGTACAAACCTTTCATCCTTCAAGATAGGAAGACTAGCACATTGGTGGGAGGAAGTCCCCTTGAACCACAGGAAAGTTCCTTCTTCCCAGAACCAGTTATCCTTCGTTGTCCCATACAGGAGTGAGAGAGGTGACTCCAACAACCACTAACAGCTAATCATAGGGATATAGAAGCTCTAAGGGCTTCAACCAGTACTGTCTTAAAAATAAGGTAGCTAGCACTAGGACCTGGGAAACTTGCCTCCCAAATAAGGAAATGGCGTCGATAGTCTCAAACCAGTCACGTCAAGAGAGGTTTGATAACTCCGAGAGGATTGAGGATTTGCTTCTTGGCAGATTTAGTTTGCAAGAAAAGTGCACTGTCATGTAACTCACCAGGATTAAGTTAGCTCTTTTAATGGAAGAAACTTATTGAAAGTTATTGGGCTCCTGCTGGGAAAACATCTGAGTACACATTCTAAAAATAATCTTCTGTTCCCTAGTTTGCAATTTACCTTTCACAGGGACCTGTAATCTTTTGAGACTCATTTTAAAATTTAAAATGTTGAACAGAAATCTTTTGATTCTGGTCATGAAGTTCACAATTTGTCTTTTTGACCATTGTAAAAATGAAGACCTTCATTTTAAACTTAAACATTTAGGAGTTGATGGATCATTTCATAATGATGTATTTTGATTGAATTTTTGACTAGTAGATTATACAGCACTAGGTGATATATCTTAGCAATCCATGTTTGCCAACGGTTATAGAAGCGGATGAGCAACCTGGTGGAGTAACGAGAACTTTGGGTGTGGAGGAAATGCCCCCCTAAATCTCGATGAAGTCACTGGCAGCCGGGTGACGGATTGGGTTTAAGGTGATAGACAAACTTTCTCTTCGACTTCTACTCCTGATGCCTGGTGGTTGATCTTACTAGAATTAGTATAGACCAGCAGGGGTCACTTGCCTTAGTTAGATAAGCCCTGTGCATCACAAGGAACTGGCTATCCTTTGATGAATATAGCCAATGAATCCTCTATGGATTTAGTCAATCTTTGGAAAGAAAAGATACAGAATGGCCTTCAGTACCAGGCATAGCATGGTGCAAAGAATCTCCCAGGTTGTAAATACTGAAGAAAAACTGAAAACAGGTAATTGGAATGTTAGAGCCTTGAATCAGATTGGGATGTTACAGCCAGTGGAGAGTGAATTTATGAAAAATGGTTTGGATATCTTGGTCCTAAGTGAAACACATTGGTAAGGAAACCTTAGACCAAGGCAATATATATATATATCTCTATTCAGGAAGAACAGATGGAGTTGGAAGAGAAGGATTAGGAATGATGATCGACACCAAGAGAAAAAAAGTTATTAACAGAATGGAGAGCTGTAAATGGTAGCTTTTACTTGCAAAGTTTAAATCAGAGCTGTGCAATATGAGTTTGATAGTTTGCTATCCACCAATAAATTCCCTTGAAGAAAAGCCTCCAATTAGGTTATGTTAGCCTTGCCAAGGTGTAGATGCCTGAAAATAACCTTCCTTCATATTTCATAATTGAATACAGTATATATTTCATAACTGAATGTAATACTTGGAACTTGTTGATACTGTATTGAAATGTATTTACTAAAATTGCGCCGGCAATCAACAACCCCCATTTACATTATTAAGAGACAAAATGTTTAGGACAGTAAACGTAATAATGAGATTATAAGAGAGACAATGCACCAATGTTTGGAGGGCCCAATTACTCAAATTCCAGCACTAACCAAGCATGCTTATATAGTATTTGGTAATTAAGCCATGAAAGGAAGAAAAAAATTCTGGATATGGGTACTTAATTTGATAATGTTTTTGAAGTGATTTGATCACCAGAGATAACCTTCTTATCCCTTCGACAATTACTGTAGACAAGATTGTACATCGTCGATGACTGGGAAGATGGTTCCTTTATGGGATGCCATGCATGACATCACCCGTAGCAGACGACTTTCAATTACAAAGGTGATGGCAGGTTCAAGTGAGCCTGACCTTGCGAGGTCTCCCCTGTACACACTGAATCTGTGCTTTGGTACACTGGCCATAGAGCAGTGGAGACAATATTTGTTTGGTAGTCGTATCGTATTGGATTCCGTGTTCTAGCCATTTTATTATTATTATTATTATTATTATTATTATTATTACTTGCTAAGCTATAATCCTAATTGGAAAAGCAAGATGCTATAAGCCCAAGGGCTCCACAGGGAAAAATAGCCCAGTGAGGAAAGGAAGTAAAGAAATAAATAAACGATATAAGAAGTAACGAAAAATTAAAACAAAATATTTTAAGAACATTACCAACATTAAAACAGATATTTGACATATAAACTATAAAAGGTACCTAGTAATACTAACAGGATGGAACTGTCCAGGAAGATCTGAATGTAAAGGATGGTCAGAATTATAAAAAGTCTTATGCAACACGTATAATGAACTAATTGAATGACGGTGCCAGAGATTAATATTTAGATCAGGAATAAGAAATTTAATAGACCATAAGTTCCTGTCCAACAAATTAAGATGAGATTCAGCAGCTGAAGTCAAGACAGGAGAACAATACTCAAAACAAGGTAAAATGAAAGAATTAAACTCTCCTTCAGAATACATTGATCACACTGCAACTCCCCAAAAATAAGTTTTCCCTTTGTCAAAACTCCTATCTTCTCTATCGTATTCATTGAAATTCTGTTACTTATCATTTGTTCCGACACAGATACAAACCTTCCACTATTTATAGGGTGTTACTTTCGGCAATGCTGAAAACTAGCAAAGACAAATTTAGTGAGGGATAACTACCCCCATCCGCTAGTTAGCGGAAGAGGGTGGGGTAGACCGGCTACCCCGCTCACTCACACCTGTCGGTTGAGTAACCTCGTTTACTTTTGGCTTGGTAGAGTATAGACGTGTCGTCTTTCTCTCCCGTTAAAACAAAACTGCCTTGACTTTATTTACTTTTCCTTTTTCTTTTGTGTATCAGTGTGTTTGTTATTGTCCCGCTATGCGGACATGTCCAGGTCGTGAGGGCCGCCGCTGCGGTATCTTCATGTCGTCCGTAGAGACGAACCCCCACCCTTTGTCACGTGAGAGCTCGTGGGACAACACCTGTTCCGAATGTCGGGAGTGGCCTGCCTCCCAGTAGGAGATAAGAAGTAGAAGTCTAAACGCGAATCTTTGCTTTCGGGGTTTTCCTTGAAATTGAAGAAATCGCTGGCTTCTGCTTCCTCTACGCCCAAATCTCTGCCCAAAGCTACTTCTCAACCAGCCCCTTCCGGGGCACGGCCGAGCAGTAGCGCAGGGCTTGTGACTCCAGGTCAACCCTGTGGGATTGGCGAAGGTGTCGGCTCCCCTAGTGAGTCGGCTCCTTCCCCTCCCCAAGGGAGCGCCTGTTCCTTTCCAGACCTTGTATCTTTATGGCCATCGCTGGGTGTCGATGGCCCCCCTTCAAAGGAAGCTCTCCTCTGTGGAGGTTGATCCTCCTCTTGTGGGCGCAGGCGCTGTTGCCCGTCGGACAGACCGAGAGTCTGGTTCTGACGCTGAGGAGTTAGCTAACCCACCAGGGGTAGTGGTAGTGCTCTCTCCAAGGCAAGCTTCCTCTTCGGGGGAACATATCTCTCGTTCGTGAGAGAAGATTGCCTCTGTACATCAGCAATCTCCTTACGCTTATGGTTCTCCTCGAGGGGCCGAACGAGAACCTTGTTATTAGCGACGTTCCCCTTCGAGGGAACTCTCCTCCCCTGCAGAGGATTTGTTTGTAGACTTTGACCAGTCTCCCCCGCAGGTGGAGTCTGCTGAATGTTCCTCTCTGGAGGTTCATAGAGTGGAGGGGTTCATAACTCCTTTTCACCCCAGACGCTCTCCTCCCCTTGCTGTGAGGAGACGTCTTTTTGAACCTGCTAGTTCTCCTCACGTTGACCCTCGGGTTCTCGTGACGATCACCATTTTGGGCTGCCGTGATCGTGAGCCTTCGTGCGCTCGTCATGTTGATCCTGCGAGTTCTCATGACAGCAGGAGTCCTTCGAGACTCCGTCGCGCTGATCCTTCGGGCTCACACGGCTCGAAACCTTCGGGTTTCAGTTACGCTGAACCCTCGGGCTCTCGTAACAATGGTACGTTAAGTGTTTGGTCTCTCGTTCCATCAGTCACGCTGATCCTTCGGGGTCTCGTAACCTGAGTTACGCTGGAACCTTGGGCTCTCGTAGCTCTTGTCACGCTAACACCTCAATTTTTCGTAACCGAGAAACCTCGGTTTCTCATTGCGCTGACCCTTCGGGGTCTCACAACACAGGCTTCGTTAGGCCTTTGGTCTCTCGTGCCCTTAGTCACGCTGATCCTTCGGGGTCTCGTGACAGAGAAACCTCAGTTTCTCGTTGCGCTAACCCTTAAGGGTCTCGCAACACAGTTCACGCTGAATCTTCGGGTTCTCGTGATTGCAGTCATTTCTTATATGACAGAGAGGTTGCGGACTCTCGTTGTGTTGATCGTTCGCGTTCACACAACACAGGCTATCGTGAACCTTTGGGTGAGCGTAGCAGTGAGTACTCTCATTACACTGAGAGCTCTCGTGCGCATGACCAATTTGGCGTGCACGACCGGACTGGTACGCACGGCCGATTTGGCATGCGGATACAACCTTATGCATGCCATGCATGCGAACAAGGTGCGCTCAATCAGCTCCATGCTGAAGGGCGCGCACACGAACAAGGGGCGCACAATCAGCGCCATGTTCCGGGCGCACACGAGAACAATCTAGAATGCGCAGACAGCCTAGCGCGCGAACGCGCGACCATCTTGGCGTGCACAATCAATATTGTGTGGGATCCTCAGCCAATGAGGGGGTTCCTAGCTGCACGAACTATGATAGGGTGTGCGAACATGATTCACGATCCTCTGTTGCTCCCTTCCCGAGAACATCCCAACCAGGAGTAGGTTCTCGCGAATCAACAACCTCGTGAAACCAAACCCTCCGCGATTCGGCATCCCCGGACGATATATCGTCTCCCTTTTTGGCGGCAAGGGTTAACCTCCCTGCAAAGAGAGACTCCCATCAGTTTCTCAAGTCTCATAGGCTTTCACAGAGACAACAGTCGCCCACGAAACTACGCCTAGATCCTATCCCTAAGGGTAGGCCTGTGCCAATCCTGCTGGGAAGCCTCCCTCAGGCAAAAGGGATGAGAAGACTCCTAAACCCAGGGATCCGTGTCTTCCCAAGGACTTTCCCCTTTGTTCCTCGGGAGCCTGTGACCCCCCATGGCTTCGCACCTTATTCGATGTAATGCGCCAAGCCATTACAGGAGTCATTCCCCACTCTCAGTCCTTAGGTGACACGCCTAGGATCCCTTTGTCGCCTCCTGTCGTCTCAGGGGTCTCTCCTCCCTCCAATCCTAGGAGGAGTTCGGAGGATTCCGCGCATGCGGGACCATTTGGCAAGGGGAAATGGTCATCCCCTCACAAAAGGCCTTGGGAGGAGAATAGGCAAGAACCTTAGGGGAGCCCCCTGCAGTTCAAGACGCCACAGGCCAGACCCAAGGGGAAAAGGAAAAGGATTCATCTTTCACCCCCTAATGAGGATAGGGTGACTTGCTATAGGGACTCCTTCCGTCCCTTACCAGTCGAGATGGTGTCTAAGGAGGCACGACCTGCGACTGGGCAGGATGCACTCCCCATGGCAGCGGACTTACATCCCACCAGTAAGCCGACGGAGACCTCTAGTCCCTTATGGACAGAGGACCACCTGCTTCGTAATAGGGAACCAAAGGATTTATTCACCATCCCTAAATCTTCGGCCAGGCTTCCTTCGGCACTGCCTCTTAGGCAACCGGAAGCGAACACCTCCTTGACAGTGTCCCTATCCCCGGTCTATCCTGTTGATGACCGTGACCCACTCCGGGCTCCTATGGATGAGAGTTCGGAAGTGGAAGGGCAGAGTGATCTCGAGGACGACGCTCTGCCAGCAGCCGCTAGCCCTAAGCTCACAGAAGATGAGAGGGAAGAGTCGGAACATGCCTTCTGGCAGGTCCTAACCTGCATCCGTTCCATCAATGAACTGCCAGATCCATCGGCAGCCCCTATAGATGGAAAGGAGACAGTCCTTGACCAGTTCTACGACAATCAGAAACCTCATAGGACCAGTGCAGCTTTGCCCTGGTCAAAGTGGTTGAAGAGTGCCAGACAGAATTCAGTGTCCCAGGCGACTGGGTTCACCACCTCTCTCCGCTCCAACTCATCCTCCAAGCTCCTACCTCCTCCGTATGTGTTTCAGAGGAGGTACTACGAGATCTTTGGGGAATCTCTTCCAACGATGTCTCTCGATCACTCCATAGAGGCACTGTCGAAGACATCCTTTGAGAATCTCATGGGACTTTGTCTCCTTTTCGGCCTCTGAAATCCTTAACCAGGAGAAAGTGGCAAGTACGCCATGCAGGCTACTTCGTGGCTTGACTTCTGGTTGGGATCCTTAGGACAACTGATCCAGTCTAAGGACCTGTCTCAGGAGTCCTACAGGAAGTCTTTGGAGACCTTCCTATTGTCTGGCACTCGGAGCATCGAGTTCCTCTCCCACCAGGTAGTGAACCTTTGGGCCAACACTATCCTGAAGAGGAGGGACGCCTCTATAGGAAAGTTCCATAGACATCTCCCTCAGGCCGATGTAGCGAGACTGAGAAATGCTCCTTTCGAGGGCAATTCCTTGTTACACCCCAAAGATGTCGAGCGGGTGGTAGAGAGGTGGAGGAAGTCCAGCCAGGACTCCCTCATCCAAAAGGCCTTAACAGCTAAGCGTTATCCCTCTCAGCCACAGCGGAAATAGCAGCTTAAACCGAAATTGAAAAGGGCTAGAGACCCAAAACAACAGGGTCAAAAGGGTGCAAAACAGGCCTTTCACACCAAGAAGTCCTTTCGTGGAGGAGAGGGAAAAAGGGGATATGGCCGAGGCCGATCCCAATAAGCCAGGCAATCCTCCCATTTGCCCACCTGTGGGGGTATGCCTGCAAAGCCGCTGGCAGAGGTGGCTTCACCACGGGGCCGAACCCTGAAAGGTCGAGATGATCTGTTCAGGGTATCGCATCCCTTTCACGCTCTCTCTCCCTCCACTGACTCGAGTGCCAATTCCATTGAACTTCTGTGAGAAGGGATCCACACGGGAGTTCGCCCTCAGGGCAGAAGTCCAGACCATGTTGGAGAAGGACGCTCTTTTACAGTAGACTCTTTCTTGTAAAAAAGGCGTCTGGAGGCTGGAGACCAGTCATCGACCTCTCAGCCCTGAACAGGTTTGTCGAACAGACACCGTTCAGGATGAAGACGGCCGACACTTTCAGAAAAGCGATAAGACCACAGGACTTCATGTGCACTCTAGATCTAAAGGACGCATACTTCCAGATCCCAATTCATCTGTCTTCCAGGAAGTATCTAAGATTCATGTTCAATCGGAAGCATTACCAGTTCAGGGTACTGTGTTTCGGTCTTTCCATAGCACCCCAGGTCTTCATGAGGGTATTTGCCCTAGTGTCATCTGGGGCTCATAGAGTTGGCATCCGTCTCCTAAGATACTTGGACGACTGGCTGATTCTGGCAGACTTGGAAACGGCCCTTCCTCGCCACCGAGACGAGCTTCTAAGGTTTTGTCAGGATCTGGGGATCGTGGTAAACCTCGAGAAGTCTCATCTGCTTCCCCCTCAAGAACTGGTATACCTAGGCATGCTATTAGACACCCTAAGGCACAAAGCGTTCCCATCACACGAAAGGATTCAGAGGCTGAGGGAGATAGCACAGGTCTTCCTCAGTCGGGAAGAGCTCCCGGCGCAGTATTGGCTTCGCCTTCTCGATCACCTCTCTTCCCTGACCCGACTGGTCCCCAACAGTCGCCTCAGGATGAGATCCCTCCAGTGGTGACTGAAATCCCAGTGGAACCAGCACACCGATTCCTGGGATCACCTAGTCTGCATAGGACTAGAGGAACAGTCAAACCTCAGGTGGTGGTTGGCGGAGTCAAACCTCTGCAAGGGGTCAATCTTCTCGTCTCTCCCCCGGAATTGATGCTCTTTTTGGATGCATCAAAAGAAGGGTGGGGGGCTCACGTGCTGCACCATTACATCTCAGGCCAATGGTCCGAATCAGAAAGGTACCAGCACATAAATCTCTTAGAGATGAGGGCAGCCTTTCTGGCCCTCAAAGAGTTCCACCAGTTCCTGGCGGGATCACTCTGTGGTGTTGATGAGCGACAACACCACGGTAGTAGCTTATCTGAGCAAACAGGGCGGTAACTTTTTGCAGCAGCTGTGCCATCTGGCAGTAGAGATACACAGATGGGCAGAAGACAACTCAGTGACTATCAGCTCGCTTCATTCCGGGCAAGCGGAATGTGCTAGCGGACAAGCTGAGCAGAGCTACTCAGATAGTTGGCACCGAGTGGTCTTTGAATCCTCTGATAACCAACAAAGTCCTGACTTGGTCGGGTTCCCCGACTGCGGATCGTTCGCAACGGCCCTGAATCTCAGGCTCCCGTTGTACTGCTCCCCAGTCCCGGACCCTCAAGCTTTTTGGCAAGATGCTTTCCAATAACGGTGGATAAACCTGGACGCTTACACGTTTGCCCTGTTCTGTCTGATGAGAAAAGTCCTCAACCAGGTACGAACAAGCAACATCTTGCTAATGACCCTCATAGCTCTGCTATGGCATCACGCAGAATGGTTCCCAGACCTCCTGCATCTCCTCACGGAGATCCCGAGGGAGCTCCCCCCACAACACGACCTCCTCAAACAACCACATGCCAACATCTTCCACAAAGCCGTAGCTTCGCTTCGACTTCACGCCTGGAGACTATCCAGCACCTCCTCACACAGAGAGGCTTTTCGCAACCAGTTGCGAAAAGAATGACAGGACACCTCAGGAGATCTACAGAGGCAGTCTACCAGGCGAAGTGGTCAGTTTTATGTGGTTGGTGTCGAGGAAGGGTTATCTCTCCCCTCAATGCCTCTGTTCCAACTATAGCGGAGTTTCTTGTATACCATCTGGAAGAAATGCTTCTCTCAGTCTTGGCAGTCAAAGGCTACCGCTCAGCCTTGAGTCTCACCTTTAGACTGAAAGGAGTCAACATTTCCTCCTCGCTGGAACTTTCTTTGCTCATACGTAGTTACGAGCTTACTTGTCCCCAGGCAGAGCTAAGACCTTCTCCTTGGAACGTGGTTCGGGTCCTCAAGTCCCTCAAGGGTTTCCCCTATGAACCATTACTCCAGGCCTCCAATCGCCACCTCCCATGGAAGACGGTGTTCCTGCTCGCTCTGGCTTTGGCCAAGAGAGTCGGCGAAATTCATGGTCTATCTGCTGATGTCTCCCACTCTAGGAGATGGGGGGAAGTAATCCTCTACTACGTCTCTGAGTTTGTAGCTAAGACTCAAAATCCGGGTGTGCCGGACTCCAGGTTCGGCCCATTTCGGATAGAGAATCTTCGTTCCGTAACTGAAGATCCAGACCAACTGTTACTTTGTCCAGTAAGGAGTCTGAGGTATTACTTACAAAGAACAACAAAAGCTTGCCTCCGTGTACAAGCAATTTTTGTTAGCACAGGAAAGGTCAAGAGGAGGGTCACGAGAAATACTATTTCCTCTTGGATAAGGAAAGTAATTGAATACGCTCACAATCGAGATCATCCTCTGTCCAACCGACCCAGAGCTCATGACGTCAGAGGTATTGCAATGTCTCTGGCGTTCAAGAAAAATTTTTCTGTGGCACAGGTAATACAAGCGGGCGTGTGGAAGCGCCAAATGACTTTCACAGCCCACTACCTGAAAGACGTAACCCACAGGAGCATGGAAACCTTTTCCATTGGTCCTGTGGTGGCCACACAACAAGTGACCTAATGCCTCAAGCTCCTTGATGGACAAGTAGTTGAGGGGTGAGGTTACCCGGGTTAGTCTGGGGTGAATGAAAAGAATGTCTGGCTCTCTTCCTTTTTTCACCTTCTCCTCCCCTGGGGAAACTGCTCCGCAAGACCGCAGCATAGCTGACCTCACCCCTCTGCAGGCAAGATTCATTTCCCTTGTACATCCTTAGTATTAACAAATACTTTGTTACGTCACCAATACCTCTTGAGGGAGGGTATTTGATACGTATTTAGAACTCATACTTATCTTCGAGTTCCTCACACAAGCTTCAACAGGCCGCTATCATTGTGTTACCTTGTAAGTACTTTGATTTTAGCGAGGGTAGGGTTCCTACTAATTAGATAAAAATCAATTAGAGAACCCCGGGTCATAACCAAGGCCAGTTGGTGGGACTTTCTCCCTCCTAAGAATAAGTCACCCTATAAATAGCAGAAGGTTTGTATCTGTGTCGGAACAAATAACAAATTTGGAAACAATTTGTATTTTTTCTAACATACAAACCTGGAGCTATTTATACAAATTGGCCCGCCACCTTGTCCCCCTAGAAGTCCTGCCAGAAACCAAAAGTGGTTACTCAACTGACAGGTGTGAGTGAGCGGGGTAGCCAGTCTACCCCACCCCCTTTCTGCTAACTAGCGGGATGGGGGTAGTTATCCCTCACTAAAATTGTCTTAGCTAGTTTTCAGCGTTGCCGAAAGTAATACCCTATAACCCTGGAAAGGTATGATGGGTCGTATGCGACCCCTACAGCATTTTCAAAACCTGTTTTTTCCCCATAAATCATCTGCTGTCTCGAATATGGAAGTGATCGACCTGCAAGGGGTGACTAGTCTACATGCCATTGTCTGCTTTAGGACTGATTTTCGTCTAACTTTCCTCCTTCCCCGTTTTTTTACCCCCCCAGGTGTCGACCTCGACCCTGACATACCTTTATAGGGGTAAGTGATCAAACAGCAAAGTTATTACATAATTATAAATAGTCGAACAGTGCTGATACTTGTTTGGTTCTTTATAGTTGGAAAGTGTGGATGGATGGTGTGTCTACCACTTGCATGACATTGGTTTTGGCTTAGATGCCATATATTGCCATGAGGTCCATTTTCCCTCAAATGCTAATTTCTGAATTTTGTTTATTTTTTGCAAATTTGATTTTTTTCTATTTATTTTGAATTTATCTTCAATAATGGCCAGCAGGCAGTATTCCCTCGGCATGGATGTCATCAACACACTTCTAATGGAGTTAAAAAGAGATGTTGATGATATGGAGTTTGCAACCCCATTCTTCATTTCAAGTGGTAGATTGGGCTGTAAGAGTTGTTGCGGTCTGCGGCCATTTTGTTGACATACCCGAAAGGTAAGTTGGCATATCTCTATATATTCTTGTTCTGTATAGAATTAGTGATATTTTGGTATATTTTAATGCATAAATATCATATTTTATAGGAGATACAATGATTTTCATAAGAAATTTACATTGTGAAACTGGGCCGTCAAAAAATGACCTTTAGATTTCGCCCCTGATATAACAGTAAATTACATCTTAGTGCACATTTTATTATGTATTTCTGTTCTAGGATAATATGAGTTTAGTCTATAAAAAAAATTAGCCTCTTCCTATTTCATTTGGGTACCCAAAAAAATTCATGAAATTTGGACATTTTTTTGGCCAAAAAAAGTTACCCTTTTTTTCTCATTTCAGATCTTGACTTCTATGGGTCCAACTCATTTCCAGCAATTACACGCTGTTGCTTTGCCATCTAAGAAGGTGTCCCTAAAGGGATTTATGTGTATATGTATATTTCTATTTTTTGTGAATATTTACGTCGTCTTTTTTTTTGTATACTTAAATTTTTAATATATTTCCAATAAATAGTTATTTTGTAGATGGGTATCATTTATATTTTCAGTAGTTTTTAGCATTCTTTGAAGTATTTTTAGCAAGTCAAACAATACAGATTGATGCATAACTAAATTTCTCCTGAATTTTTTTCGGAGTCGGGGTTGCGCGCGACCGAGTATACCCTTAAAGGGGTGTCCGAGGAGCGTACCTATCCAGGGTTAAATAGCTCCAGGTTTGTATGTTAGGAAAAATACAAATTGTTTCCAAATTTGTTATGTTTATATTTTAAACAATGTTGTTTATCTGAATTTGTGTAATGATTCTACCCAATTTAGTCCAGCCTTTTGTGGCCACGGGGGCATAAAAACAATTAGAATAGTGCCAACGTATCCCTGCATGTCGTAAGAGGCGACTAAAAGGGACGGGACAAGGGGGCTGGGAACCCCTTCTCCTGTATTATAATCCTGTGAGACATCAAAGAGGTGGAGCTGGGGGGAAAGTGACTGCTCCCCGCACTCTTGTTTTGGGGTGTTTCAATGTGCGTGGCTGTAGTACGATAGAGAGTAAAAGATGTGAGATTGGAAGTATGTTTAGGAATAGAAGGATGGATATATTGGCTTTGTGTGAGACATAGATAAAAGGGAAAGGTGAAGTGATGTTTGGTGAAGTGTCTGGTAGTGTGTCTGGGATTGGAAGGGGTAGAGCAAGAGAAGGTGTGGCTTTATTGCTGAGTGAATGGATGACAGGTAAAGTAGTGGAATGGAAGGACATGTCATCTAGGTTAATGTGGGTAAGGGTTAGGTTGGGTAGGGAATGTTGGGCTTTTGTCAGTGCGTATGGGCCAGATTGTGAGAAAAGTGAAGAGGGGAATGAATTAACTAGGTGTGTAGAAGGACTGGGTAGAAGGAATTATGTAGTTGTCATGGGTGACTTAAATGCTAGAGTGGGCGCTGGAGAGGTAGAAGGTGTCATTGGGAAGTATGGCGTACCAGGTGAAAATGAGAGTGGTGAGAGACTGGTAGATATGTGTGTTGAGCAAGAGATGCTGGTAAGTTCTAGCTTTTTTAAAAAGAAAGATAAAAACAAGTATACATGGGTAAGAGTGACAAATGGAAGAGTGGTAGAAAGGGCGTTAATGGATTATATGTTGATAACTGAAGGAATGTTTGGAAGATTGAAAGATGTGCACGTGTTTAGGGGTATGGCTAATGGTATGTCTGATCATTTTTTGGTGGAAGGAAAATTAGTTGTAGCAAAAGAGTGGGGGAATAGAGTAGGTGGATGTAAAAGGGAGCTAATGAGGGTTGAAGAGCTAATAAAACCGGGGGTAAAAAGTAAATATCATGAAAAGTTGAAAATGGCATATGACGAAGTGAAAGTAAGAGAAACTGGTAATTTTCAATATTAAACTTACCCGATGATCATATAGCTGTCAGCTCTGCTGCCCGACAGAAAAAACCTACGGGCGGAATACGCCAGCGATCGCTATACAGGTGGGGGTGTACATCAACAGCGCCATCTGTCAAGTAGGTACTCAAGTACTCGATGTCAACATAGAACCAATTTTCTCTCTGTCGTGCCACTGGCAAGACCTACTAAATACGCTGTTACTAACTGGATTTGTTTTCACAACGATTTGGTGAAGTACACTATTCCAGTTTTGAGCTTTCGCTATGCAAGGGTTTTATCTTCATTTCAAAACTTGAACTCGTTTTGGATAGATTTAATTAGGGTGACGAAGAGAGTATGGACTCTCTTTCACTTTTAAATGGCCGACCCTTCCCTTAGACGGAAGTGTGTTTAGGTTTTTGGTAATTTTGCTTAACACGTTATAGATCTATATATTTTATATCTCTCCGCCTTTATAGGCCTCTTCGATTAACTTTCCATTTATTATAAACATATAACAATAAATTTTTATGTTTGTTTTTATGCGACCTTGCCTGATAGTAGGCGGTCCTAACTTGGAACCGAAGTTAATTAACATTGAGCCCGTTATATCGTATTTAACCTTTAAAGAATTTAATACTTTTTAAATTTTAATGTTTTATGAAAGAATTTTTTTGATAGTCTCGTACTGTTTTCAAAGATGAACTTACGTTTAGTTTTTAGTCTACGCAGTTGTTGACGTTCAGGACGTTCAACATGCGCTCTATCGTTACGATAGAGAGAGAGTGTATCACGGTTTCACTTTGCAGTAAGAGTAAACCGATTCTGGCGTTTCGTTCATTCTTTCTTAGCTTAAATGGTTTAAATTCTAAATTAAAGGAACTTTTTATTTGGAAAACCTTTCAGTTTTTTCCTTTAGCATATAACATGTTTTAACGATATATAATTGGGCTCTTCTCTCAGGTGCGAAATCAAGAGAGAAAGAGAGAGAGAGATAGAGACGGAGGGAGAGAGAGGAGAATAAACGTTTCGTTCAAGCTGGTAACGTTGTTCTTGTTTTACTCTCCTCCCTAGTCGCTGTAGGGGAAGAAAGTAAAACGTTTCTAGGGTTTTATTCTTGTTCCCAGGCTATGTGCGGTGAGAGATTGTAAACGTAGTTTATTTGATCTAGTGTTTAGTCTCTTTCCCAGTCACTGAATTCCTTATCTTTATTTATGTTTTCTGTTGCATTGTACGACTGTTTTCGCAATTACTACCTTTTAATGAAGGATAGGATTGCGTGTTTCAGGTAGAAATCAGTTAAAGTTTCGATTTCAGTGAAATAAGTGCAAAACAGAAAATCAAAGTGATAAAGTGATATGCGCAAAGTGTTACAGTGTTGCGTCCGAGGGTTCGTCTGTTTGTGCCAGTCGTTCACCTAGTCCGGGACCTCTTACAAGCTCCCAAGCCCAGGGGAGAAGTAATGTCGAACGACTTATGGGTTCCACAGGCCTTGATCAACGAACAGACGTTTTTCCCTCCGTGGTTTCGGGCGTATCTACCCAAGATCGCCCCACCCACACAAAGACGAGAGAGCCCATTTATTCCTCGTCTGCGGAAGAGGTTTCTCGTAAGAAACCATGGACCACATCTCGCAGCTTTTTAAGTGCAAGTCGGTCCCTTCCGCGCAAGTCCAACGGCCCAGGTGTAGCCACTGGGTCAGTTCGGACTCGCTGCAGTCATCCGGCGACTGCACACCTCCCAAGAGAGGCAAGGTGGTACCGCAACAGGCAGTAACTCCGTCTGTTGCCGCACCAGCTGTTTTAGACCCTCAGTCACAACGGACAGTAGCTCCGTCTGTTGCTGCTTTTGTAGACCCTGAGTGGTCTTTACTGCAGTCTATGCAGACTCAGTTAGCTGCGGTTATGCAGGAGTTTCGTGCGGAGAAGGTTGACACTGCTCCCGTTAGCCTACAACCTGCCACGGTTGTGCGCCCAGCTCACGCTGAGGCTGCCTGCTCCCACACTCCGGCTGCTGAGAGCTCCACCACCGATGCGCAGTCGACCCTGCCAGACGCATGTTGACGTTAGCCGACGTGCGGCACCCTCCGTTGACATGCGTGAGCTACCGCATCAGCAGTGGGAAGGTGGAGTCAAGCTGCCGTGTTTTGACGCGATGCGTTAGTTTCCGCAACCCACGGCAGTCCCCACCACGCACCACCACTCCGCTTTGGTTGTTGCCTGCTCCCACACTCCGACTGCGGAGAAGGTTGACGATGCACCCGTTTGCCTACAACCTGCCACGGTTGTGCGCCCAGCAGACGCTGCGGCTGCCTGCTCCCACACTCTTGTTGTGAGAGCTCCTCCACCCATGCGCAGTCGACCCTGCCAGACGCATGCTGACTTCCACAGACACACGGAGCACTCCGTTGCCGTGCGTGAGCTACCACAAGCTGCCGTGTTTTGACACGGTGTGTCAGCCTCCGCAACCCACTGTGGTTACCGCCACTCGCCCGCAGCAGACTAGTCAGTCAGGAGTTGAGGCTTCCCCACACAGCTTTGGTTGTTGCCAGCTCACAGACTGTCAAGCAGTTACATGACGTTGCCTTCTGGTCTGCTACTAATGCACCAGGGCTGTATGTCCTCACGCAACTGTTGTGGTTGACAGTTCAGTTTTTTGACAGTTCACAGACTGTCAGGCAGTTACATAACGTTGCCTTCTGGTCTGCTGCTAATGCACCAGTGCTGTATGTCCTCACACACCTGTTGTGGTTGACAGTTCAGTTTTTGACAGTTCACAGACTGTCAAGCAGTTACATAACGTTGCCTTCTGGTCTGCTGCTTATGCACCAGTGAGACCCTCACTGAGATAACCTAGCTTTTCTCGGACATGGTTCCTGTAGATGAGAAAGTGCTGTTCTCCCTCCTACTGATATTCCTTTGAGGACTCTGTCATTTGGAGAGGAGCCTTAAGCTGCTTAGCCTCCTATGGACTTTAATTAAAGCATAACAAGGCTTCCAGGGATGGTAAATGGTTCCGCTTCAGTCGCTAACCCCGTCTGTTGCCACACCTGCTCCCGTAGACCCTAATGGGCTTTGCTGCAAGACATGCAGTCCAAGCTTGTGTCCTTGATAGAGGATTTTTTACGGAGAAGAACCTTCTGGCCAACAACCTTCCTACCGGTTGGTTGTGCGCCCTGTTGACGCTGAGGTATCCTACTCGCGTCCGCCAGTTGAGGTGGTTCCTCCACCGATGCGACCCAGTGTGGGTTGCCAGTCGCACGTTGACGTTAAGCGACTCTCGGAGGTGGTTGTGGACGTTCAGTGTGTCACTAGGAAGACGTTCAACAACCAGCAGAGGTGACTTGTTGTGACGCAGTGCGGCAACCTCAGCAACCCGGTAGGGGGTTGACTGCACAACCCAGACAGTCTAGACAGTTTCGGGTTGACGCTGTACTTCCTCGCGTCCCCATGGTTGACAGTTCACAGACTGTGCAGCAGTACCATGATATTGTGTCCGGCTCCGTCACGCATCCACCAGTGTGACCGGATTCAACGAGTCAGACGTTGCCCACTCCGTTGCCGTTTCCTCATCAGTTTCGGATGAGGAACCCTCTGATGAGGACATTGCTGAACAAGACGATCAACCCCCAGCCCTGCTATCCATCCAGAAGATGCTGAAGAAGGAACGCTGCCCTGTCAGGCTGTGGATGAGTCTGGTTAGGACACTGTCATCCGTGGTTCAATTTGTGTCACTTGGAAGACTACACCTTCGTCCTCTTCTGTATCATCTAGCTTTTCACTGGAAAAGGACAAGACGCTAGAAGCGGTCTCGATCCCGGTTTCCGGAAAGATAAAGTCTGGTCTGACTTGGTGAAAGGACTTTATCAACCTTTGAAAGGGTCTTCCCCTGACTGTTCAGACTCCCAACCATGTTCTCTTCTCGGACGCATCGGGCGTAGGCTGGGGTGCGACATTAGGCGGTAGGGAATGCTCGGGATTATGGAACTCGAGTCAAAGGACAATGCATTTCAACTGCAAGAAGCTACTGGCAGTACGTCTGACCTGGAAAAGCTTCAGGTCTCTCCTTCAAGGCAAAGTGGTGGAGGTGAACACGGACAACACCCTGCTTTGACGTACATCTCCAAGCAAGGAGGGACCTACTCTCTGACATGGTACGAGTTCGCAAGAGACCTCCTCACCTGGTCAACAGGTCTAGACTTTTCACTAGTAACGAGGTTCATCCAAGGCAACTTGAATGTCATAGCAGATTGTCTCAGTAGGAAGGGACAAATAATTCCAACAGATTGGACCCTCCACAAGGATGTATGCAAGAGACTTTGGGCCACCTGGGGCTAGCCAACCATAGATCTCTTCGCAACCTCGATGACCAAGAGGCTCCCAATAGTTTGCTCACCTATCCCGGACCCAGCAGTAGTTCATTTAGATGCCTTTCTACTAGATTGGTCACATCTAGATCTTTATGCATTCCCTCCGTTCTAGATTGTCAACAAGGTACTGCAGAAGTTCGCCTCTCACGAAGGGACAAAGTTGACGCTAGTTGCTTCCCTCTGGCCCGCGAGAGAATAACTCACCGAGGTACTTCGATGGCTAGTAGACGTTCCCAGAACACTTCCCCTAAGGGTGGACCTGCTACGTCAGCCACGCGTAAAGAAGGTACTCCAAGGCCTCCACGCTCTTCGTCTGACTGCCTTCAGACTATCGAAAGACTCTCGAGAGCTAGAGGTTTTTCGAAGGAGGCAACCAGAGCGTTTGCTAGAGCAAGGAGAACATCCACCCTTAGTGTCTACCAATCGAAGTGGAAATCTTCCGAAACTGGTGCAAGTCAGTATCCGTATCCTCGACCAGTACCTCTGTAACTCAATAGCTGACTTTCTCTTATATCTGAGGAAAGAACGTTCTCTTTCAGCTCCCACTATCAAGGGTTACAGAAGCATGTTGGCATCAGTCTTCCGTCACAGAGGCTTAGATCTTTCCAACAATAAAGATCTACAAGACCTCCTTAAGTCTTTTGAGACCACGAAGGAGCGTCGTTTGGTTACACCTGGTTGGAATTTAGACGTGGTTCTAAGATTCCTTATGTCAGACAGGTTCGAACCGCTTCAATCAGCCTCCCTGAAAGATCTCACCTTTAAGACTCTTTTCCTGATATGCTTAACCACAGCTAAAAGAGTCAGTGAGATTCATGCCTTCAGCAAGAACATCGGATTCTCATCCGAAACGGCTACATGTTCTACAACTTGGTTTTCTAGCCAAACACGAGCTGCCTTCTCGGCCTTGACCAATATCGTTCGATATTCCAAACTTATCGTATGGTTGGAAATGAACTAGAAAGAGTATTATGTCCTGTAAGAGCTCTTAAGTTCTATTTTAAAAACCTTTACGAGGCCCGTCTGAAGCTTTATGGTGTTCAGTTAAGAATCCATCTTTGCCTATGTCAGAGAATTCTTTATCCTATTTTATCAGACTGTTAATACGAGAAGCTCATTCCCATCTGAATGAGGAAGACCAAGCTTGGCTGAAGGTAAGGACACACGAAGTTAGAGCTGTCGCAACTTCCGTGGCCTTTAAACAAAATAGATCTCTGCAAAGTATATTCGACGCAACCTATTGGAAAAGCAAATCAGTGTTCGCGTCTTTTATCTTAAGAATGTCTAGTCTCTTTACGAGAACTGCTACACTCTGGGACCATTCGTAGCAACGAGTGCAGTAGTGGTGAGGGCTCCACCACTACAATTCCCTAATTCCATAACCTTTTTAATCTTTCTCTTGAAATGTTTTATTAATATTTTTGGGTTGTCCGGAAGGCTAAGAAGCCTTTCGCATCCTACTTGATTTGGCGGGTGGTCAAAGTCATTTCTTGAGAAGCGCCTAGATTAGAGGTTTTGATGAGGACCTTTAGTATGGGTTGCAACCCTTCATACTTCAGCTCCTAGGAGTCGCTCAGCATCCTATGAGGATCGCGAGGCTCAGTAAGGAAGACGTACTTAAAAAGGCAGAGTAATTGTTCAAGTCGACTTCCTTACCAGGTACTTATTTATTTTATGCTTGTTATTTTGAATAACTGCTAAAATGAAATACGGAATACTTAGCTCATAATAATGTCAACATGTAATGCTGGTCTCTACCCACCCCCCTGGGTGTGAATCAGCTATATGATCATCGGGTAAGTTTAATATTGAAAAATGTTATTTTCATTAGTAAAATAAATTTTTGAATATACAGTGAACCCTCGCTACTTCGCGGTTCGACCATCGCGGATTCACCACTTCGCGGATTTTTTCCATAACCCATATATATACAGTAATATATATATATATATGTATGCATGTATTTATGTATATATGTAGGTATTTATATGTGTATACATATAAATATATATATATATACACACACACACATATATATATATATATATACATATATATATATATATATATATACTGTATATATATATATATATATATATATATATATATATATATATATATATATATATATATATATATATATATATATATATCTATATATCTAAAGTAGGAAGATGTGATGTAGTTCTAAGGGAAAAGTATGGGAAATATGTCTGGGTAATAAGCAAAGCTCTACCTCCAGTTTGTTTCTACATTATGATCAGAGATAAATGTAAACAAAACATTGGTTGCCATTTTTTATCGTGCTTTTTAGCATGTTTGGGAAATGCATGATATAAAATCACCTTTAATATTTGTGCCTGTTTTAGTTTAGGGTACTGTAGAACATGCATTAAGTGTTCTGTACATTAAAGGGTAGTTTGTTAGCAGTACAAGGGAAGGTTTTAAAAGTCTGAATATACATGTTGAATAAATAGGTAAATATGGTGTCACTACTTCGCGGATTTTCACATATCGCGGCCGCGACTGGAACCTATCTACCGCGATAAACGAGGGTTCACTGTACTTACCCGATGATCATAAATTAAAGGACCCACCCTTCCTCCCCAATAGAGACCCAGTGGACAGAGGAGAAAATTGGTTCTATGTTGACATCGAGTACTTGAGTACCTACTTGACAGATGGCGCTGTTGATGTACACCCCCACCTGTATAGCGATCGCTGGCGTATTCCGCCCGTAGGTTTTTTCTGTCGGGCAGCAGAGCTGACAGCTATATGATCATCGGGTAAGTATATTCAAAAATTTATTTTACAAATGAAAATAACATTTTAGAGGAGGAGTGGAAGTTAGTAAAAGAAAATTTTGTAGGGATTGCAAGTGATGTGTGTGGCAAGAAATTTGTTGGAGGCAGCATGAGGAAGGGCAGTGAATGGTGGAATGAAGGAGTGAAGGTAAAAGTGGAAGAGAAAAAGAGGGCTTTTGAAGAATGGCTGCAGAGTAATAGTGTAGAGAAGTATAAAAGATATAGAGAAAAATGTGGAGGTAAAGCGCAAGGTAAGTGAGGCAAAGAGGGTAGCTGACCTGAGGTGGGGTCAAGGATTGGGTCATTCATATGAAGAGAATAAGAAGTAGTTTTGGAAAGAAGTGAAGAGAGTAAGGAAGGCTGGTTCAAGAATTGAAGAGACAGTGAAAGATGGAAATGGAAGGTTGTTAAAAGGAGAGGAAGCAAGGAAAAGATGGGCTGAGTATTTTGAAAATTTACTGAATGTTGAAGATGATAGGGAGGCAGATATAATTGCTGTTGTAGGTGTTGAGGTGCCGGTGATGGGAGATGAGAATGAGAGAGATTGCAAGAGAGGAAGTGAGGAGAGCACTAGATGAAACGAGAGTAGGAAAAGCATCTGGTATGGATGGTGTGAGAGCTGAGATGTTGAAGGAAGGGGGTGTGACTGTACTTGATTGGTTGGTGAGATTGTTTAATATGTGTTTTGTGTTGTCAATGGTATAAGTAGATTGGGTTTGTGCGTGTATTGTACCACTATACAAGGGTAAGGGAGATGTGCATGAGTGTTGTAATTCAAGAGGTATTAGTTTGTTGAGTGTAGTTGGAAAAGTGCATGGTAGAGTGTACTTTTTAATAGGATTAAGGATAAAACAGAGAATGCAATCTTAGAAGTACAGGGTGGTTTTAGAAGAGGTAGGGGTTGTATAAATCAGATTTTTACAGTTAGGCAGATATGCGGGAAATATTTAGCAAAAGGTAGGGATGTGTATGTTGTGTTTATGGATCTGGAGAAAGCATATGATAGAGTTGATAGGGAAGCAATGTGGAATGTGATGAGGTTATATGGAGTTGGTGGAAGGTTGTTGCAACAAGTGAAAAGTTTCTACAAAGGTAGTAAAGCATGTGTTAGTATAGGAAATGGAGTGAGCGATTGGTTTCCGGTGAGAGTGGTACTGAGACAGGGATGTGTGATGTCACTGTGGTTGCTTAATTTGTATGTTGATGAGTGGTGAGAGATGTGAATGTTCGAGTGCTTGGATGAGGATTGAAAGTGTTAGACGAGAATGACCATGAATGGGAGGTAAATCAGTTGTTGTTTGCGGTTGATACTGTACTGGTTGCAGACGCGGAAGAGAAGCTTGGCCAATTAGTGACAGAATTTGGAAGGGTGTGTGAGAGAAGGAAGTTGAGAGTTAATGTGGGTAAGAGTAAGGTTATGAGATGTACGAGAAGGGAAGGTGGTGCGAGGTTGAATGTCATGTTGAATGGAGAGTTACTTGAGGAGGTGGATCAGTTTAAGTACTTGGGGTCTGTTGTTGCAGAAAATGGTGGAGTGGAAGCAGATGTATGTCAGAGTGAATGAAGGATGCAAAGTGTTGGGGGCAGTTAAGGGAGTAGTAAAAAATAGAGGGTTGGGCATGAATGTAAAGGGAGTTCTGTATGAGAAAGTGATTGTACCAACTGTGATGTATGGATCGGAGTTGTGGGGAATGAAAGTGACGGAGAGACAGAAATTGAATGTGTTTGAGATGAAGTGTCTAAGGAGTATGGATGGTATCTCGAGTAGATAGGGTTAAGAACGAAGTAGTGAGGGTGAGAACGGGTTTAAGAAATGAGTTAGCAGCTAGAGTGGATATGAATATGTTCAGGCGGTTTGGCCATGTTGAGAGAATGAAAAATGGCTTTCTGCTTAAGAATGTGATGAATGCAAGAGTTGATGGGAGAAGTACAAGAGGAAGGCCAAGGTTTGGGTGGATGGATGGAGTGAAGGAAGCTCTGGGTGATAGGAAGATAGATGTGAGAGAGGCAAGAGAGCATGCTAGAAATAGGAATGAATGGCGAGCGATTGTGACGCAGTTCCCGTAGGCCCTGCTGCTTCCTCTGGTGCTTTGGATGACCGCGAAGGTAGCAGCAGTAGGGGAGTCAGCATTATGAAGCTTCATCGGTGGTGGATAATGTGGGAGGGTGGGCTGTGCCACCCTAGCAGTACCAGCTGAACTCAGTTGAGTCCCTTGTCAGGCTTGGGGGAACATAGAGATGAGACATCCCCTTTTTTGTTTCATTTGTTTGATGTCGGCTACCCCCCAGAATTGGGGGAAGCGCCTTGGTATATGTATGTTTTGTGAATACAGATTGTAATATCTTTAATAACAGGAATATCTAGTGCAGTACTGTATTAGCATTTTTGGAGACATGCCTGAGTTTCAAGTCCAAAGAATAGAATGACATCTCTGCTTGTCATTGTATTCTTACCATTGGAGTAAATTAAGATTTGTTTAGTACATAGAAAGTTAGATTAAGTTACAAGACATCCAAATATCAGGTCAAATGCTGATAAAGGTATAGTATATCAGACGGAAGATATTGTAACAATTAAAGATAACACATTGAGGATTTAAAAAGATGAGCAATAGGTAAATACAGTAATAGAAGGAAATTTGTCATGATGTAAAAGCAATTATTAATGAGGTATGGAAATCAATTCAAGAATAACAAACCAGAATGAGGATCCTGAACTGATACTCTGTATTGTACCTATCACAGAAAAAATATTCTGAAATAAAGTTCTGAGGTATAGTATATGTAACTATACTGTATATCACTTGTTGGAAATGTAATGGCGTTCATCATTTAGCATTGATTTGAGAGGAGAGATTTTATTCCTTTAAACTTTCCTTTTTATTTTTTTGGTCATCAAAAGTATAATCACTGGAAATGTTAGGTATAACATGCATGAACATAATACCATTAATGCAGGCAGTATCATTTCTAGTTGGGAATGGGAAAATTGATTTGAGGGGGAACAGTTTGATGTAAAAATAGACATTGCTCCTCTTATTTTGACAGGTTCTATCAATTTTGTAGAAAAATTTCAAGTAGTTAGGCTAACGTCACATGTATTTCGTACAATACGGAGAAAATGCCAGTTATTATTCCTACAAATATCTTCAGGCACACATGTTTTTGAGAAGCTCCTTGGTGCTTAGGTTGAGTAAATACTATTTTTTCATAATTGTATGAATTACTTTAAAAGATATTAAGTTTTATAGCTTAACAATTGAATAGCAAATGTTGCTTGAAAGGTGTATAGCTTTTTAGGCATAAAAGTATGGTAGTTGTCAAATCTGAAACTAAATGGAGTAGTTGTTCCTACGCAAATATAAACCCTTGTCATTTGTACTGGTTAGCTCTGCAATAATTTTCTTATGCCCAAATTGATGAAATATCGTGGGTCTGACAACATTGTATGGTTGCATCGTGTTCCCACCTGTGCTTGGTGCTGCAGTACTAGCAGCTTTGTTAGCTGTTCTCACTTCGCTCTTGGTCGTTGAAACATCTGTTACTGGCCTCTTTCGTGCTGCATATGCTTTCGCTTTTCAGTGATGAGTGCTAATCAGGTGTGCATGAGAATCTGCCCCAGCTTTGAGGGTCATCCATGTATTACTTTCATGAGTCAGGTGAGGTTGATCCACATCCTGTGTGTCCAGGATGCAGAGGAAAGATATGTGAAACGAACTCCACATGTGATTTTTGCAGGGAAGGATCACCCTCCCAATGGAAGAAGTACAGTGGTCACAGAAAGGAGGAGGCCAAAAGGGATCGATCCCCTTCTGTTATTTCCTTGAAGGTGAGCAAGAGCCAGAAACGTTCTTTGTTCTATAACTTGAATACAAACCTACGCTACCCATCCTGCTAGTTAGCGGGGGTTAGGGGAAGGTAGCTAGCTACCCCCTTCACTCACACACCTGTTACTGTGCTTCATTTTACTTTTGGCTAGGAGGGTGAGCGGTTGTTGACGCTTTTCTTCCTCGCCTATTTTGGACTGCCATTAATCTTTGTCTTTTTAACGTAGGTTTTCTTCTATATACAGTATATAGAAACATTCTTAATATTTTTATATATATGTTGTAGCTTTCCTGACAGTGTATGTTGCTGTTTGTGTGATAACGCAGTACGGCAGGTTCTCAAGGTCGGAGAACCTTCCCTCCCGAACTTTCTCCCTTGGACGTTCGTCATCCTATTGGCGGATAGCCTTGCATGTGACTCGGCTGCTGCCACAGGGGAATAGTCATCGTTTGGATGCTTTTCCGTTCAGCTTTTGTCGGCGTCTTCCTCTCTATGTTGTAGTGGTTTGCGGATTGGGGCTCGAGGTAGCACCTAAATGGCCAAGTGTCCGAATGCCGACCACACTCCAACGTTCACTACACAAAAAGGTAAAACGGTGGAATACCCAAAAATCTTGGTAACAGGTCAAGAGAACGGAGCACGGGGAACCACCCCTTGGATTTTATACTGGGCAAGGGGACCCAGCTAATAATGTAATTGCTTAATATTATTCAGAGATAAGCCATTTTCAGGTTATTTAAGTACTAAACAAAAAAGGGAAAAACAATGATACTAAGAAAAAAAAAATAATAGTGGCTGAGAAGAGGACATTGCTGGGCAAGAAAAAACTTAGTTTATAAGAAGAAGGGAAAATAAGTTTATTTCATTCCTGAGAGAACAAAATACAATAAAAGAGACTTTATAAACAGATTCAATAAAAAAAAGACAAATGATTAATTCGACAATAACAATTTTAGTCAAATTTTAATAAGCAATAATGTAAAGCTCAAAGGGATTTTAAAACAAGGTTGCGCATTGAACCTGACTTTACATTCTCACCTCTACATCAGAAAGACAACAAAAGAGGCTTACAGTCCTCAAAGATACTCAGTATATCAGGGTTATTCTACACCCATGAAAGTGAATAAGAGTTGAGACCACTTGTAATAGTATTTTTTGAGGCCCCTTCTCTTGATTGCAGTGAAACACACACACAAAAAATAAGGTATAACACTAAGAGCCCTTTTTTCAGGATAAGCCCTATCTGGTTTGTGATGCAAATTTTCTAATTGTTAACATCAAGACAGAGCCTTTCCTTTTAATGTAGATATTATCCAGAGAAAGTTCCAGGCTTATGACAAAAAAAACTAAGCTTAAAAGAGAACCCCGCAACACTGTGGTTCATTATCTGCATGAACAGTCAGCCGGGTTTGGACATTGTCAACACTTGAAAGTTTGGCTACCGCTGAAAACTTTTCCATGCCACTTTATGTTCACTTGTTTCTTGGGACAAGTATGTGAAACACTATACAAAAAAAAAAAAAAAATTACACTGATGGGACAACATCGGTTAATGATAAGAATAAGCTAGTTTCATTTGCTCTTAATCTTGATTACATCACAATGAATCACTCATCAGTGTACTGGAAGAAGTTATAATAACAAAACAGGTTTTGAGTAACTTTTCCTTTGACAACTTCCTCTTGCCTATAATCCCTCCTTGGTGCAGGGCACTGTCACTTTGTAGTGAAAAGAATTCTTTTAGAGAAGGACTGGAGATCCAATAAATAATAAATACAATTTATGAAATATGATAATGAAATAAAAAAATGTAGGGGGGAGCACTTTTCCGTTCGAGGGTTAGGTAGCTGAACTGGTGGAAAAATCTAAAAAGCCTTGCAAGGCCTCTCTTTGAAAAATCTAAAAAGCCTTGCAAGGCCTCTCTATTTAGAAAAGTTGCTGCAAGATTATCAACTCATCCAGTAAATGCCTCAACCATCACCACTCCAACTTAATCCTCAATGTTGTCTGCCTCCAGAACCATGTTTACCATTACTAAAGGCAACGAGAACCCTCATCTTTGTTTGGTTGAGAGGTCATCCCTCGGCCCATAAGAGCTGAGAATGTTGAGGCGCCCGTCTGAGGGGGCAGGGCCCCCTACTTACCTCATGGGGAGAAATGTCTGCTATGTTCTTGAACAAGCTGGCATCACTTCGGGGCAGGTTCCTGGATGGTAGAAGTCCTCCTTTTAGGGTATCGCGTCTCAATCACGAGCTGTCTCCCTCCCTCCTCTGATACGTAAGCTAACGATCCCATCATTGTATTCTATGTGATCCCAGAAAGACTAGACAGTTCCTTAGGTTTCTTCAGCCAACCACTTCATGGTGGAGAAATTGATAGGAGGGTGGAGGCTTGTCATAGACCTTTTTAGCTCGAACCAGTTTATCCCTTAAATTTGGAAATTCCTAGCACAGTAATTCGGGCAATTGGATAGAACAACTTCCTGTTGACCATAGACCTTCAGGATATGTACTTACAAATCTCAGTCCACTTCTTCTTGGTGTCGGCGGTAAAAGGCTATCACTCAGCTTTGAGCCACGTATTCTGACTGAAAGGAGTACAGTAGATATCTTTTCCTTGTTAGATTTATTGGCTTTGATTTGGCGCTTTGAACAGGCTCAACCTCGTCAGGAAATTAGACCTCCATCTTGAAATGTAACCATAGTGTCAAGGTCACTCTGGAAAGTGCCATACAAACTCTTTAGGCTGGCCTCGGACAGAGACTTCGCTCTTAAGACGGTTTTCTTTGTACCCTTAGCTAGGAGAACTACAAGGTCTGTCATACTGGGTATCACATTCCAAACAGTGAAGGTGGGTCTCGTTCTCATTCTCGTTTGTGCCCAAATTTGTAGCAGTCAAAACCCATTGATCATTGACTCAAGGTTTGATTCTTTTTCAGTTTCATCGCTGAAGGACGCAACAGATAATTCTGTCGACCTGCTGAAGCGTACGCAATGTTGTTGCCCTTAGTTGCAGAACCTCTTCGTGAGTTTACTTAGGATGAAGATTTTCAAGAATACCATTTCCTTCAGGCTATGTGAAATGATCAGCAGACCTTGCAAGGAGTCATGCAACACACCATTGACCTCAGCCCATCTGAGAGCTCACTTTGGCCTTCAAGAAAAACCACTCGGTTGCCCAGGTGTGGAAGAGACAGACCACCTTTGTGACCACAGGTCCTTGGACACCTTTTCCATGAGACCTGCCCAGCAAGTGGTGTAGCCAGCCTCACTTCTGAGTAGGTTAAGGAACTTTGTGTCTAGGATAGTGGTTGCAGGATATCTCTAAGGTATGAGTGAGAATGTTTGGCCTTCTTTCCTCCTATCTTTTCCCCTCCCTTGAGGTCAGCAGCTGTGTGCACACTATTAACGGGTAGTTGATTCACTGATGTAGTAGAAGTATATAATCCCTACACTCCTAACGAGGAAGTGTGTAAGAGTTGAGGCAAACTTACTGCTTTAAAATAGACCTTAACGGGGACAATGTTCCCGTAGGAAAAGATAGATTCTCTTATGAAAAATCTCTGGTCCGTGATGCGAGAATCCTTTGATCTGCTCTCCCTTCAGGACAGCATCATGGTCCTGAGTTATTACCCAGCCAGTTTGGCGAGCGGGTCTTCCTCCCTCGTAAGGATGACTCTCCTACTAAAGAACTTTAGGTTTCATTTCCCCCTCATCCACCTCACAAGTCCAAGGTAAAATCAAATTGAAAGCTTGGTAAGCTGGCAAGGGAGCGGGACTTCCCTCGCTCCCACAGCTAACTACAGGTTCTGTACCTGCCAGCACTTCTTTAATTTCTTCATTGGCTGTTCCCAGCTTTTGCCAAAAAATCATATCCATACTAAAGGACTCAGGTTTGTATAGCTAGAACAAATACATTATTTACTTATAAAATATCTGATGCTATATAGTTTATTATATTTTAGAGTGATATTTTAAGATTTTTTTTTAAAAGAATATTGACATTCGTAAAGATATATTTGGCTTTAATTGAAATCTCCTAATGTTTTAGGGAGCTGTACAAGAAGTTCAAGATTTGCATGAAGCAGTTTATCATGGCAGCAACTGCACCCCCCATCAGAGGACTTCCCCATCCTCCCAGGCCCGACATCATCCTCACACTTCAAATTTAAGTACTTCACCACGTCTTCATTATCCTTCTACATTGCTGTCTCCACCTGAGGTTCTCCCTCGCTCCAGTTCAGATTCATCACTTCACCAAAATTTGGTTCAAGGCAAGATGGTCGTCAACAATCGGAAAGGTGCGCTTGCTTCTCTTTGCTTTAGCATTTCTGCAAACTTTGAGTAGTGATATCAGATTATCATATACTGTATGTTGCAACTGATGATCTCTTATCAGTAGTCTGTGTGCATGCATTATATCATATGATGTCCATAATATTTCTTTTTTTTTCTAGATTTGCTTATACAGTATCTAGCAGTACACTCAAAGTTATCTGGTTTTCAAATGTACTGTATCAGTTTTTTTGTGTGATTGTACATTGTGTCCAAAAAATTGCTTATTTTGTGATGTTCATAGCATTAAGGTATAGATTTTCAGTGAATTTTGCTTCTGTTCAGTTGAGGGCACTTTGATAATAGCTGCAAACTGCTTCAAATCCTTTATCATTACCCGAGTTATGCTGTAACTACCTATACAAGCAACTTATTTTTATTCATACTGCCTCCTATCTTTATTTTTCTTACTACTTAAGACTGGGTTTACATACATTAATGAGTTTATGGGGTAAGAGTGAAGCATCCTTCTATTAAGCCACACAAGTTGACACGTTTCTCTATCCTTAACATTTACAGGAAAATAGTCGCTTTTAGTTGTACTTGTTTGCAAGTAGGGCCTTTACAAGAGAAGTCTGGTAGCCTTTGGAAATGCCCAAGCAAAGGTGTTGTGAGTGGAAGACTGTTCCTCAAAATAAAACAAGGAAAGCCTGGGGAGTTGGCTGAAGTGAAATTGATGGATTACTTGTTCATACACAAATACAAGTCATCATCCTTTAACAGGCCTTTGACTTTAGTGGAAATGATATGGTGGCTGTTAAAATGTAATAAGGTAGTTATAACTACTAGCAGTTAGGCGGGGTGCCCAATTGTTCTGTCACTTTCTACAAACCCTCACTATTGATTGGGGATATTAAAAGATGAGCCATAAGATTTTAGCAAGGTATAACTACCCCAATCACTAGTTGTTCCAACACAGTACTTACCTAGAACTACTTTCTTAGGAGTTACTGGTAACTCTTTCCCAATCGACCAGAATTTTGTGTAGTTTACCCTATTCCCATTTTCTATGGGTGACCTCAGGCGGAGTGATACGCGCCCTTAGGTGATGAGGGCAGCCTTTCTTGCCCTCCAACAGTCCTACCAGTTTCTGGCTGGGCACTCCGTGGTCTTGATGAGCGACAACACCACGGTAGTAGCGTAACTAAACAAGCAAGGCGGTACCTTTTCGCAGCCCCTGTGCCATGTAGCAGTAGAGATACTCAGATGGGCGGAAGACAGCTCGGTGTCCCATTCTGAGCAGAGCGACTCAGATATTGGGCTCAGAGTGGTCTTTGAATCATCTAGTAGCCAACAAATTCCTGTCTGTGGGGTTCCGTGACTTTGGACCTGTTTGCGACGGCTCTGAACTTAAGGCTCCCGCTCTTCTTTTCCCAGTTCACGCATTTCTCCCCCGGTCTGTCTGATGAGAAAAGTCCTCAACAAAGTCAGAATAAACGAGAACTTGCCAATGATGTTGATAGCTCCGCTATGGCATCATGCAGAGTTGGTTCCCAGACAATCTGCAGCTTTTGACACAGCTTCCGAGGGAACTTCTTCCACGACATGATGTACTCAAACAACCACATGCCAACATCTACCACAAAGCTGTAGTTTTGCTTTGATTTCACACTTGGAGAATGTCCAGTATCCCCTCACTCAGAGAGGCTTTTCGCAGTGAATTGCAGAAAGGATGTCTGGACACCCTAGACCGTCAGTCTACCAGGCCAAGTGGTCTGTTTTCTGTGGTTGGTGTCGTGGAAGTGGTATCACTCCCCTCGATGCCTCTATTCCAACAATACTGAAGTTCCTTGTATACTTTCAGGAAGAAATGCTTCTCTCGGTTTTGGCAGTCAAAGTCTACTGCTCAGCCTTGAGTCTCGCCTGTAAACTGAAGGGAGTAGACATTTCCTCCTCGTTGGAACTTTCTCTGCTCATACGAAGTTATGAGATTACTTATCCCCTGTCGGAAGTTAGACCTCGTCCTAGGAACGTGGTTTGAGTTCAGTCTCTAAAGGGAGCTCCCTACGAACCTTTACGCCAGGCAACAGATCGCCACCTTACTCTTAAGACGATGTAGTGGTTTGTGGACTGTGGCCAGAGGTAGCAGCTGAACTGCCAAGTGTCCGAATGCTGACCACAAACCAACGTTCACTACACAAAAAATATACAATGGTGGAATACCCAAAAATCTGGGTAAAAGGCAAACAATCAAGGATGAACTGGGCACCACCCCTTGATTTATACTGGGCTAGGGGACCCAGCTGGAATCTTAGTTCTTTTTTATCTTCCCTTGCCTTGGGCTTACTGAATAAACGCGTAAGATGATCGTTGATTCATTTCTAAGAAGTTAGCAGCATTAATAGATATAGCTCTATATTCTTTAGGTAAGATGGTTTTAAACTTGGGTAAAGAATATCAGAATATTAGGTGAAAGGGAAAGAACTTTTTTTATACTGGCAATAAGACACAGTGTGGGAGGAAAAAATTATGATAAATGACTTATTAGCAAGATTAAATAACTAAGAAAAAAAAAACAGTGGCTGAGAAGGGGAGTACATTGGTGTAAGGAACTGGAATGAAATGCTGTATTCATAAAAACAAGCAAAAAAATATTTATTTGTAAATGAAACAAAAAAACTGTTAGGAATACATTAACATTGGTTTTGACAAATTCAAATAAGCAATTAAAGGAAACATAAACAAAAGAAATGACCACTTCAGAATAGTCTTACTGCATATTGTACAAGCCCGAGAAAAATACTAAGTTACATGCAAGTTATACCACTACTCAGTTACAAAACAGAACTTTAAAATCCTAAGGAAGACATGAAGGTACCGCAGGATCGGCCTTCAGGACCAGGACAAGTACGCATAGGACTCCAAACACACATACAATTCCAAATTCCTGGCATTTTTTATAATTTTCAAAATGCCATCCGCACTTGTTCCGGTCATAGTCTTTATCTTCCAAACACTTCAAGGGCATAGTATGTTCCTACCTTAATGCAGGGATTCTTCTCGTCATGTAATACTTTGGTAGTTCGTTCAATATTTTTTAATCTTTCTTCTGTTTTTTGATGGCTCACCAAGAACCCCTGAGAACATTATGCGTCTACCTTGATGATAATCTCAGTTACTTCACTTAACCCTTTTTCCTGATGAACGAATTTTACCGTTCAGCGATTACACAAATTACACAATGATTAATTTCCAGGTCACACCGTCACAGGTTCCTAACTTTCTCGTTGCTCTCTCCACAACGAAACAAAATATTCGTTAACTTTATGGTGTTGACTGCCGAACACGAGCAATCAACAAGAGCCGTATAGTACATTTGTTTTTTGTGTTATTCAGTCAAACACTTGATGGGACCTACAGTTCACAGACAAGATAATATGAATACAGAGCAGCATCACAGATCACTACACACTGGTAACAGGCCATCAACCACATTCATAATTTTCATGTGCAATACATGACGAATACTCTGTTTCCCTTCTGGGTGAAGGGGGCTGCTGTCGATACCTAGAAAGGAATAATAACAGATTAAGACATTTTTTGGAAGGAAGGGGCTTGAGAGCTACAATAAAATAAAATAGTGTGTTTCATAACACCATATAAATCCAAAAATGTTTATTCATAGACACAAACCCCTATATATTGCAAGAATGTTCCTACTCGCTTTGGTTTCGGCCAAGAGAGTTGGTGAACTACATGGTCTATTCTATGATATCTCCCATTCAAGAGGATAGGGAGAGATAATTCTCAGCTCCATCCCTGAGTTTACTTCCAAGACTCAAAATCCAGGGATTGAAAGTCTTCGTTTTGTAACAGAAGACACAGACCAGCTGGTACTTTCCCCAGTGAGGAATCTGAAGTTTTACTTATGAAGAACAGCAACAGCTCGCCCTTGTGTGTTGGCACACACTGTCATCATGAGGAAGGTCAAGAGGATGATCATAAAGAACACCATCTCGTCATGGAATTACAAGGTCATCGACCGTGCAGTTAATCCTGACCCTCCACCATAACGACCCAGAGCTCATGACTCCAGGGTCATTGCAACGTCCCTGGCGTTCTTAAAGAACTACTCAGTAGCGCAGGTATTGTAAGCGGTCGTGTGGAAGCGTCACATAACCTTCACCACCCGCTACCTGCATGACGTAACCCACAGGAGCATATAAACATTTTCCATTGCTCCTTTGGTGGTTGTACAACAAGTTGTCTAATCACCACAAGCTCCTTTATGGACAAGTAGCCGAGGGTCGAGGGCTGATGTTACCCAGGTTAGTCTGGGGTGAATGAGTTAGAATGAATGGCTTCTTTCTTTCTTTCACCTTCCCCTCCCTTGGGGAATCGGCACCATGGTACTCGGCACAGCTGACCTCACCTCTCTGCAGGTTATATCCATTTTCTTTGTGTAATTTAGTATGGAAGTTATACTTGTTATATCTCCAATACCTCTAGTGAGGGTGGATTGGGTAAGGTCTAAGTCTCTCAGATTCCTATGACTCTGAGAACCCATACCTATACCAGCCACATTGCTGGTGTCACAAACACACAGGTTGCGCAGGGCGCTTGTCGTGCAGAACACGACAGTTAGCGAGGTGCAGGGTTCCTACTGCTAACAATCTATATTTAAGGGAGAGAACCTCGGGTCAAATGCCAAGAGCCAGTTGGCACGGACTTTCTCCCTCTTAAGAGTTAAGTCATTCCCTATAAATTGTGAGGGTTTGTATAGAGTGATGGCATAAATGACAAATTTTAAGTAATTTGTATTTTTCCTAACTATACAAACCTGGAGCTAAAAAAAAGTCATGCCTGCAAGTATAGTGGGTGCTCAGCCCAGGTGTCTGTGTGAGCGGGGTAGCTGGCTACTCCCACCCCTTCCGCTAACGAGCGGTTAGGGTAGTTATATCTCGTTAAAATCTTACGGCTCGTATTTCAGCTACGGCGAAAGTAATATCCCCTATAATAGCTCCAGGTCTATATCATTAGGGAAAATACAAATGCACTCCTTAAAAGGTTCATACGGAGTGTGTTTATAAAAGCTGACAACTTTCCCATCATCCCAAATTGGGGGTCAAGTACTCTGGGAGGGTGCTCAGAGTTGATGCGACTGCTCAAAGCTCCTCATCAGCATAGACATTTCCCAAAATGAGAAGTCCAGGCCTTTCAGTCTGAAGACTTACTTGGGAGACAGAGTGATTATCACGAAACCGCGAATAGTTGAGTATTTATTGAATATGTTAATTTATTTGTATCATAAATAACCAATACCGCAAATATCGAAACCGTGGATAACAAAAACCCAACTGTATTCAGTATACAGTACAACATAAAAGGTAAAAAGGAAAAGAAAATGAAGACAAGGGGGAACGAGGACATAGGGGTACATATCGATCTTAGAGAAGATGCTGCGAAAGTCAGCAAAGACCGTGATTGATTAATAATCAAAAGGTTTTGCAGAACTCAATACTATATGTGAATCACCAAAACTGCCAACTTAGAATCAGCAAAAATTGAGTTTACTAATACAACTGATATATCAAAAGTACACCTTAAACCCCTTACTTAAGCTATTCATGAGATTTGTCACCATTAGCTATACTTTCTCACGTACTCCAAAATAAGTTACATTTCCACGTTTATTTGTATTACTGCTGATTACAGAATAACTTTGTCAAAAGTTTGCTTTATTCTCCATTATATTTCACTCTAAACAACCAAAATATTTTTCCATTCATTGTGAAGTGATTATAGAATATTCTTTAAGAAATTTGTTACATGTAATTATCTCTAACCAATGGAAAAACACTGATTTTAAGCATAAAAATAACTTATATTCATTGAAGTGACTTTGTTATTCCATAATACAGTAATTCCAAGATAATTAGCCATTAAAAGATATAAAACTACTCATTAGTAATACTGTACCTTACGTTGTACAGAAATGTAATGAAAATATCCATTTACGTACTTTGACACAAGAAGTATTCTATAATGTATAATTATAAGGTACAGTAAAGTATAGTAATGCGATTTTTCAATATTAATCTTACCCGGTGATCATGTAGCTGCAGCTCTGCTGCCCGACAGAAAAAACCTACGGGCGGGATACGCCAGCGATCGCTATACAGGTGGGGGTGTACAACAACAGCGCCATCTGTCGAGTAGGTACTCAGGTACTTCTTGTCAACAAAGAACCAATTTTCTCTCTGTCGTGCCACCGGCAAGACCTACTTGATACGCTGTTGTTTCTGGAGTTGATTTTCACGCTTTTTGGTGATGTATTCTCTCTAGTTATTAGCTTTCGCTGTACAGGAGTTATCATCAATACTTTATCACTTTCATTGATTAGATTTTGGATTATTTGTTGACGACTTGGATAGATTTTGGATTTCCCCCTTTGACTAATTCAAGATGTCTGACCCTACTCAAGTCCCCAAGTACAGGCAGTGTAGCGCTAGGGACTGTTCTAGGCGTCTTCCGAAGGCCTCTATAGATCCTCACACCGTTTGTTCCAATTGTAGGGGTAAAGCCTGTCAATTGGAAGATCGATGTGAGGAATGCGCTGGGCTTTCGGAATTCGATTTTCAAGAATTCCTTAAGAATGCACGTAGGCTAGAGAAGGATAGGATCAGGAGGAGTTCGTCTCGCTCTTTTGATTTTTCCTCTCCCCATGCCCCTCAACCTATTCCTTCCCCTGTAGTGGTTACACCCGACCCTTCTACTAGCTCTCATCAACCCTCGATGTCGGATATGATGCGTGCCATTCAGGCTCTTGGTGACGTAGTTGAGTCATTAGCGAATGACCGCAATCAACTCTTGGCCGACGTCAAAGAGTTGAAGAAGAAAAGTGCAGTGGGAAGTGTAGTGAGTGCAAGTGCAGTGAAAAGTGTCAGTGTTACGCATGAGGGTGCGTCTGTTCGTGCCAGTCGTCCTCCCAGTCCGGGACCTCTTGCAAGCTCCCAAGCCCAGGGGAGAAGCAATGTCGAAGGACCAAAGGGTTCGACAGGCCTTGATCAGCGTACAGATGTACCCTCAGTGGTTGAGGACGTATCTTGCAGAGATCGTCCCACCCACAAACAGACGAGTGAGCCCATTCATTCCTCGTCTGCGGAAGAAGTTTCTCGTCAGAAACGCTGGACCAAGGTCTCACGACCTCTCAAGCGCAAGGTCCCTTCCGAGCGAGTCCAACGGCCCAGGTGTAGCCACTGGGTCAGTTCGGACTCGCCTCAGTCTTCCGAAGACTGCACACCTCCCAAGAGAGGTAGAGTGGTTCCGCAGCAGGCAATCACTCCGTCTGTTGCTGCACCAACCGCTGTAGACCCTAAGTGGTCTTTGCTGCAGTCTATGCAGACTCAGCTAGCTTCCTTCATGCAGGAGTATCGTGCTGAGAAGGTTGACGCTGCACCCGTTAACCTACAACCTGCCACGGTTGTGCGCTCAGCTGACACTGCGGCTGCCTGCTCCCACACTCCGGCTGTGAGAGCTCCACCACCGATGCGCAGTCGACCCTGCCAGACGCATGTTGACGTTAGCCGACGTGCGGCACCCTCCGTTGACATGCGTGAGCTACCGCATCAGCAGTGGGAAGGTGCAGTCAAGCTGCCGTGTTTTGACGCAATGCGGCAGTCTCCGCAACCCACGGCAGTCCCCACCACGCACCACCACTCCGCTTTGGTTGTTGCCAGCTCTCAGACTGACCAGCAGCGGCATGATGTTGGATCCAGTGCAGCTACGCATGCACCCGTGCTGCCGGATTCAGCCGTTCAGCTTTCTTCTCCTCCTTTGCCGCTTCCTCCTCAGCATTCGGATGAAGGAATCTCTGATGACGACGAAGCTGCGCATTTGGATGATCAACACTCCGACATAGATGAACCCAAGACTACGCCTCCCTCCTTAGACTTTAGGAAAGTCCTTGCCCTGTTTAAGGAGTTGTATCCGGAGCAGTTTGTGTCTGCAGCTCCACGCTCACCTCCCTCTGAGTTCGCTTTAGGCATGCAGTCAGCAGCTCCTGCCTTTACGAAGCTCGTACTCGCTCGCTCATCCAAGAGAGCTTTAAGGGTACTGGGAGAGTGGCTGCAGGCCAAGAAGCAACTTGGGAAGACAACCTTCTTGTTTCCCCCAGCCAAGCTTGCTTCCAGATCTAGCGTTTGGTATGCCACAGGAGAGGTTCTAGGCTTGGGAGTTCCTGCCTCTGCCCAGGGCGACTTCTCAAGTCTGGTAGACTCTCCCCGCAGACTGGCTATGAGACGGTCCAAGATTTGCTGGACCTCTTCGGACATGGACCATTTTTTGAAGGGAGTTTTCCGTGCTTTTGAGATCTTCAACTTCCTGGACTGGTGTTTGGGAGCGTTGAGCAGAAAGACCTCCCCTTCGGATAAGGACTCTGCCATGCTCATCATGTCATGCATGGACAAAGCCATTCGGGATGGGTCTGGCGAGCTTGCGGCTTCTTTCATGTCTGGAGTTCTTAAGAAGCGAGATCACCTTTGCTCCTTCTTGTCGGCAGGGGTCACACCATGTCAGAAGTCAGAGCTGATGTTTGCTCCGCTATCCAAGTGTCTCTTTCCTGAAGAGCTGATCAAGGGGATTGCCGCCTCGTTGATCCAGAAAGACACCCATGACCTGGTGGCGTCATCCGCACGTAAAGTCACAGCTTTACCTTCCGTGCCTAGACCTAGGATGGACACACCAGCGTCTAGGTTCATTCCGCCCTTTCGTGGCAGAACCTCCAGCAGAGGAGGTACCCGTGCCGATAGTCAACGTGGCAAAATTAAGAAGGGTTCCAAGTCCTCAAAAGGCAGAGTCTGACTGCCATCTTCTCCAGACAGCAGTGGGAGCCAGGCTCAAGAACTACTGGCAGGCCTGGGAGAACAGGGGTGCAGACGCACAGTCTGTGAAGTTACTCAGAGAGGGGTACAGGATTCCATTCTTGCGCAAGCCCCCTCTAGCAACAACTCCCATCGACCTCTCTCCCAGGTACAGAGAGGAGGACAAGAGGCTAGCTTTACAGCAAGAGGTGTCTCTCTTGCTACAAAAGGGAGCGGTAGTCATAGTCCGGGACCATCAATCCCCGGGCTTCTACAACCGTCTCTTCTTAGTAGCGAAGAAGACAGGAGGGTGGAGACCGGTGCTAGACGTCAGTGCTCTAAATGTCTTTGTCACCAAGCAGACGTTCACCATGGAGACGACGAAGTCAGTGCTAGCATCGGTCAGGAAGGAAGACTGGATGGTCTCGTTAGACCTAAAGGACGCGTACTTTCACGTCCCCATCCACCCAGATTCCCAACCTTTCCTAAGGTTCGTCTTTGGGAAGGTGGTTTACCAGTTCCAAGCCCTGTGCTTTGGCCTAAGCACGGCACCTCTAGTGTTTACCAAACTGATGAGGAATATTGCCAAATTCCTGCATTTAGCAGACATCAGAGCCTCCCTCTATTTGGACGACTGGCTTTTAAGAGCTGCGTCAAGTCGTCGCTGTCTGGAGAATCTCAAATGGACTATGGATCTGACCAAGGAATTGGGTCTCCTGGTCAATATAGAAAAGTCCCAACTCGTCCCATCCCAAACTATAGTCTATCTAGGTATGGAGATTCAGAGTCAAGCTTTTCGGGCTTTTCCCAACTCGTCCCATCCCAAACTATAGTCTATCTAGGTATGGAGATTCAGAGTCAAGCTTTTCGGGCTTTTCCGTCGGCCCCCAGAATCAGTCAAGCCCAAGAATGCATCCAGAGCATGCTGAAAAGGAACCGATGTTCAGTCAGACAGTGGATGAGTCTGATAGGGACGCTTTCATCGCTGGACCAGTTCATCGCGTTAGGGAGACTCCACATCCGACCCCTTCAGTATCACCTAGCTGCTCACTGGAGAAAGGACATGACACTAGAAGCGGTCTCAGTTCCTATCTCCGAGAAGATGAAGTCTGCACTGACTTGGTGGAAGAACAACATTCTTCTCAGGGAAGGTCTACCACTGGCTGTTCAGACCCCCGACCACCTTCTCTTCTCGGACGCATTGGACACGGGCTGGGGTGCGACACTGGACGGTCGGGAATGCTCGGGCACGTGGAATCCGGATCAAAGAGCACTACACATCAACTGCAAGGAGCTACTGGCAGTTCATCTGGCCTTGAGAAGCTTCAAGTCCCTCCTTCTAGGCAAGGTGGTGGAGGTGAACTCCGACAACACTACAGCCTTGGCGTACATCTCCAAGCAAGGAGGGACTCATTCGATGACGTTGTTCGAGATCGCAAGGGACCTCCTCACCAGGTCAAGAGATCGAAACATATCGCTTGTAACGAGGTTCATTCAAGGCGACATGAATGTCATGGCAGACCGCCTCAGCCGGAAGGGTCAGATCATCCCTACAGAATGGACCCTTCACAAGAATGTTTGCAACAAACTATGGACCCTGTGGGGTCAGCCCACCATAGATATGTTCGCTACCTCGATGACCAAGAGGCTCCCAAATTATTGCTCACCGATTCCAGACCCAGCAGCAGTTCACGTAGATGCCTTTCTTCTGGATTGGTCCCATCTAGACCTTTACGCGTTCCCCCCGTTCAAGATTGTCAACAAGGTACTGCAGAAGTTCGCCTCTCACGAAGGGACAAGGTTGACGTTGGTTGCTCCCCTCTGGCCCGCGAGAGAATGGTTCACCGAGGTACTGCAATGGCTAGTAGACGTTCCCAGGACTCTTCCTCTAAGAGTGGACCTTCTGCGTCAGCCGCACGTAAAGAAGGTACACCCAAGCCTCCACGCTCTTCGTCTGACTGCCTTCAGACTATCGAAAGACACTCAAGAGCTAGAGGCTTTTCGAAGGAGGCAGCCAGAGCGATTGCCAGAGCAAGGAGGACATCCACTCTCAAGGTCTACCAGTCAAAACGGGAAGTCTTCCGAAGCTGGTGCAAGGCGAATTCAGTATCCTCAACCAGTACCTCTGTAACGCAGATAGCTGACTTCCTTTTACACCTAAGGAAGGTAAGATCCCTATCAGCTCCGACGATCAAAGGTTACAGAAGCATGTTGGCAGCAGTCTTCCGCCACAGAGGCTTAGATCTTTCCAACAACAAAGATCTACAGGACCTCCTTAAGTCTTTTGAGACCTCAAAGGAGCGTCGGTTAGCCACACCAGGTTGGAACTTAGACGTGGTCTTAAGGTTCCTGATGTCAGCAAGGTTCGAACCGCTTCAATCAGCCTCTTTTAAAGATCTCACTTTGAAGACTCTTTTCCTGGTTTGCTTAGCAACAGCTAAAAGAGTCAGTGAGATACACGCCTTCAGCAGGAACATAGGATTTACATCTGAAACGGCTACATGTTCCTTACAGCTTGGTTTTTTAGCTAAAAACGAACTCCCTTCTCGTCCTTGGCCCAAATCGTTCGAGATTCCAAGTCTGTCCAGTTTAGTTGGAAACGAACAAGAGAGAGTACTATGCCCAGTAAGAGCTCTTAAGTACTATTTAAGACGTACGAAGCCATTACGAGGACAATCAGAAGCTTTATGGTGTTCTATTAAGAAACCTGCTTTACCGATGTCGAAGAACGCAGTTTCTTATTACATCAGACTTTTGATTAGAGAAGCCCATTCTCATCTGAATGAGGAGGACCATGCTTTGCTGAAGGTAAGGACACATGAAGTTAGAGCTGTCGCTACTTCAGTGGCCTTCAAACAAAACAGATCTCTGCAGAGTGTAATGGATGCAACCTATTGGAGAAGCAAGTCAGTGTTCGCATCATTTTACCTTAAAGATGTCCAGTCTCTTTACGAGAACTGCTACACCCTGGGACCATTCGTAGCAGCGAGTGCAGTAGTAGGTGAGGGCTCAACCACTACATTCCCATAATCCCATAACCTTTTTTAATCTTTCTCTTGAAATGCTTTTTATTGTTGTTTTTGGGTTGTACGGAACGCTAAGAAGCCTTTCGCATCCTGGTTGATTTGGCGGGTGGTCAAATTCTTTCTTGAGAAGCGCCTAGATTAGAGGTTGTGATGAGGTCCTTTAGTATGGGTTGCAGCCCTTCATACTTCAGCACCTAGGAGTCGCTCAGCATCCTAAGAGGATCGCGAGGCTCAGTAAGGAAGACGTACTTAAAAAGGCAGAGTAATGGTTCAAGTCGACTTCCTTACCAGGTACTTATTAATTTTATGTTTGTTATTTTGAATAACTGCTAAAATGAAATACGGGATACTTAGCTTCTATTGTTAACATGTATGCTGGTCTCCACCCACCCCCCTGGGTGTGAATCAGCTACATGATCACCGGGTAAGATTAATATTGAAAAATGTTATTTTCATTAGTAAAATAAATTTTTGAATATACTTACCCGGTGATCATGAATTAAAGGACCCACCCTTCCTCCCCATAGAGACCCAGTGGACCGAGGAGAAAATTGGTTCTTTGTTGACAAGAAGTACCTGAGTACCTACTCGACAGATGGCGCTGTTGTTGTACACCCCCACCTGTATAGCGATCGCTGGCGTATCCCGCCCGTAGGTTTTTTCTGTCGGGCAGCAGAGCTGCAGCTACATGATCACCGGGTAAGTATATTCAAAAATTTATTTTACTAATGAAAATAACATTTTATTTGTAAAAAAAAACTTTACACATTCATTGAAGTGACTATATTGTTCCATATTTCCACTATAAATAGCCATTGAAAGATATAGAACTACTCAACAGACAGTAATAATGAACTTTATTTCAAACAGAAATATAATGAAAAAATGTTTTTGCTTTGAGTGAGTGTGTGTGTGTGCGCGCGCGCGCGTGTGTGTAGTTCATAATACAGTGATACCTCGGTACTCGACCATAATCCGTTCGAGATCCGTGTTCGACCTCCGATTTGTTCGAGTACCGAATTTTTTTTCCCCATAAGAAATAATGGTATATATTCTATTCCGTTCCCAAGCACTCGAACAGGCCCAAAATATTAATAAAACGTGTACCTAAACAACAATAATTATCTAAATGTGTATGAAATTGGTCAGAAAATCCTATAAAACAATTTTAAACCATTTACTGTACTAAAATAAAACAATTTTAAACCATTTTCTGTACTGTAGTGAACATACCTTTGAGCAGCGGTTCGATGGCATACAGGGATGGATGTGGAGAGGATGGAAGGGGGAGGTTACTGCTTGGAAGGAGAGTCCCCTTCCATGATGTGGCGGGGTAGTTCTCCTTCAGGAGTTGTTTCTCTCTCCAATGAAAGGGTGGGCAGATCTATTTCAGGGGTTTCTTCTCTTCTTTGTCTCTTCTTTGGAGGAGAAACAGGCTTTGATGTAGCAGCTTTCTTTTCTTTTGTGAAAAACTGGTCTATTGTTAATTGTTTCTTCCTCCTCTGCAGTATTCTTCGAAAATGATACATGACACTATCATTAAACATATGCACTGCCCGGTTTGCTACTGCAATTTCTGGGTGGTATTTTTCAGCAAAAGCCTGCACATCTGCCCACTTGGAACAAATTTCATTGATGAGAGAACTTGGAACATCCTCCCTTACCTCATCCTCTTCTGAAGATTCCTGCTCCACAATCAGATCCTGCTGCTGTTGTTGTTGCAGGTGCAACAATTCCTCCACAGTCAACTCGGTAGAATGGCTTTCTACAAGCTCATCAATATCATCCTTGTCGACCTCAAGCCCCAAACTCCTGCCCATGACAACAATTTCCTCAACGACATCAGTGTCATCAGAAATTACAGGGGTAGCAGTGCTTGGACCCGCCTCTGGTTGGAAACCTTCAAACTCCCTCTCTGTGACACATGATGGCCACAGCTTACGCCAGGCAGAGTTCAATGTCCTATAGGTCACACCTCGCCAAGCTTGGTCAATCATGTTAACAGAGTTGAGGATGCTGAAGTGTTCCTTCCAGAATTCCTTTAGGGTCAACTTCGTGTCACTGGTCACTTCAAAACACTTTCTGAAAAGGGCCTTGGTATAGAGTTTTTTGAAGTTTGAAATGACCTGTTGGTCCATGGGCTGGAGTATGGGAGTAGTATTGGGGGGCAAGAATTTGATTTTGATAAAGCTGTATTCTTCTTTCAAGTCATCCTCGAGACCTGGAGGATGTGCAGGAGCATTGTCCATAACCAGAAGACATTTCATTGGCAAGCTCTTTTCAATGAGGTAAGCCTTAACCTGGGGGGCAAACACTTCGTTTATCCACTCAGTAAAGAATTGTCTTGTGACCCAAGATTTAGTGTTCGAGCGCCACATAACTGGTAGTGCACTTTTACAAATATTATTTCGTTTGAACACCCGGGGGTTGTCCGAGTGGTACACTAACAAGGGTTTGATCTTGCAATCGCCACTTGCATTTGCACACAGCAACAATGTTAGCCTATCTTTCATTGGCTTGTGACCTGGCATCTTCGTCTCGTCCTTGGTAATGTACGTATTGGCTGGCATTTTCTTCCAAAATAACCCAGTCTCATCACAATTAAAGACTTGTTGTGCGATCAAATTTTGTTCATTTATGTACCGATCGAATTCCCCCACGTATTTATCGGCTGCAATTTGATCCGAACTAGCTGCCTCCCCATGCCTAGTAACACGATGAATACCTGTTCTATTACGAAACTTTTCAAACCAACCCCTGCTCGCTTTAAATGTAAATGAATCACTTTCACTGGTACTCGGACTTTTCTTCACTAATTCTTCATAGATATGCAACGCTTTTTCACAAATGAACGCTTCACTAACACTTTCCCCGGCCAACTGTTTTTCTTTAATAAATATTAAAAGCAACTTTTCCATCTCCTCAATCACTTGTGGCCTTTGCTTAGTTACCGCCGTAACTCCCGTTGCAACATTCGCCTTCTTAATCATTTCTTTATGCTTTAAAAACGTAGAAATGGTCGACTTCGCCATTCCGTATTCTACCGCTAAATCGGACACTCGTACACCATTCTCATATTTCGCTATAATTTCCTTCTTCAACTCGATCGTTGTTCGCACTGTTTTCCTCTTCTCCTTCCCCTTAACACTCATTACTTTCTTGGGACTCATTATGAAAGCTAAAAAAGCAATTAAAAGCACTGAAAATCACTAAATCACAACGAATGCTGATCGCGCGTTGTCTGAGTGACGCTCTCGAGAGAACTGATGCTTCCCGAACAAGCGAGAGTGGCCGAGATGGCGCGATCATCACAAAGCCCATGCGGTCGTCACGTGTTCGGCTGGTCGAGTACCGAATTTTTGGTCGAGCACCGCAGCAAAAATTTCTCGAAAATTTTGGTCGAACTCCGAATTGTTCGAGTATAGAGTCGTTCGACTACCGAGGTATCACTGTACATAAAGTTTGTCAATTTGTCCGTCATTCCACCTAGCGTGTAATTGTCACTATGAACTGGATCATTTCTCTTTTGGGTAATTCATGGCCTTAGAATTAGAGACTGCACACGTAAGAACATAAAAAATATTGCCTAGAATGGCAATAGATGGAAATAATGACAATAAGCTAACTTTTACACGTGAAACAAAGAACAATACTCTACTAATATGAAATATATAAGACATGAAGATTTTACTTTGCAGAAATGGTAATTGAGAAAAAAGGTAAAATAAGAAAAAACAAATTTCGTCGTGTCGACATCTTGCATTACTGATAAATTGTTTCACTTACATTATGGGTAGTACTTGTGGGGGAGGCAGAGAATTAAAGAGAGTTTCGTAGTACTATTTTTTGTGTTTTGAATATGAATACAACATTGAAATACACTAAAGTAGACCTTACATAATCATAAATGACGGCTAGAATTGCAAGTATTTGGATCGTGGGAGAGTGAGATGCGAGGATCCCTACATCTCTAAGCTGGGGGTGTCAAGGGAGTTTGAGTAATGGCTTAGGCAGGGAATGTTGCCATTGGCTAGAGAGAGTGGTGTGACTTGATATGGTAACCTAAAAACAGACTAAGGTAGCTCTTACTTAATCAGAAATAAAGGCAAGAATCTCAAAGACTTTGTTGGTTGGTTGAAGAAAGAGGAGGGGCTGATATAAGGGAGAGGAGGAGATTTTAAGTGAAATTTCTCCTGTGTAAACTGTGTGATACATGTCCATGTCCTATAAACTTTTGTAGGATATACAAGTAATTTTAACCTTCATATGCTTTATATTACAGCTTGAAACTAACGATGATATCAGATGGGCTGTTGTGGGCATGTGTTTTCCCAGATTCACAGAAAGAGCTGCTGAAAAAGTAGTGCACCCTTTCTGCATGTAGCCTTTATTTGGTGCTTTCAAACCAAAGGAAAACTGCTCTACGAGTGTCTATTCAAACCTCAGTTCCCCAGGTTGAGATTTGAAGAACGGAATATCTGCACCTCGGTGAAGTTTAACAAAGAGTGGGCAAGTGAGCTGTGGTCATCATTAGAGAAATAAAAGAAGTTATGAAATATGCTCTTCTTGATGTCAAGTGTTGGCAAGCCTCATGGCTCCTCTTCTTTCTCCACATTCTCCTTCAACACCTCCATTGGTCTCAGGTCCGAGTTTTTCATCCTCGTTGGCTCCTCCTTATTCCCTTGCACAGGAGATAGAATTGAATCCGTTACAACACTGGATAAGACACTAAATCTATCAAAAAGGCATCGTGATATTACAGGGGAAAAAAAGTGGAACAGGAGAGATTGCCAAAAGACCTGAATCGCCTTTTTAACAGGACCAAAAGACTCCGTTCCTCTGGATTGCCAAAAGATCGGAATTGCCCTATGAAAGGGACCAAAAGACTCCTTTCGCCTTGTGTGCTCCTTGTACTTTCCTTGCTCTCAGGCACATAGTCATTTAGCGGACTTTATACACTCTGCTGGTCAGAAGAGAATAGAGCAACTGCCCTTCCTTTTCCCCAATTAGACAATTAGTCCTGGAAAACTGAGCGATAGGAGTTTCATAAAACTCACTTTTTCTCTACCGTTGTGAGAGGCAGTGGTGCCTCATCCTTCACTGAGGACAAAGATAGAGGTGGGAAGATGTCATGCTACTGGATTTTCACCACAGGTGTTCGTGAGCTCGATCATCTGTTGGAGTGACATCAGTTTGCGACCACAGATCTGAAAGCGATCACTCGCTCTAATTGTAGCTCCATCTCTCCAGTTCGCACTTCCATTAGAGAGATATTAGACATACTACTAGGTGTTAGCGTGCTCTTACACATGTGCACGATCACAAATTACAAAGTCATCTGCTCAGCTCTCAATCAATTGCTCATCCTCTTTCTCCACTCACGATCTCTTACCCTCTCACCTACCTGCTACAGCGCTCTCATTTTTAAATTTTTCTCTTAGCAGGTTGGGGGCCAAGTTAGAACAGTCACATACTGGTGCTCTCCTATATATTTACACACAACCTCCCTCACCGGTTGGTTGACTTGCGAGCTTAGGCTCTTGTTGCACTCCCAGCTACTCCTGAATATACAGATATACATGGAACAGAGAATAAGGAGATGCGCAACTGCACCTTTGGCATGCCTTCTACATAGTCCAAGAACTGTTGCTGAACACAGTGGAAGTGACGGCTCTTTCTGGCTTCTTCAGTAAACGTTCTTGTAGAGAAGATGTCTGGAAGTCGAAAGCCAGTCATAGACTTCTCAACCCTGAATTCAGGCGGGAGACTCCAGGTACAGTCAAGAAAGCGATCAAGCCATTGAGCTTTACGATGACGATCTACTTGAAGATGCGTACTTCCAGATCCCAATCCAGTCTTCTGCCAGGAAGTACCACCGTGTGTCATAAGCGAGCAAGGTGTGCCAATTCAAAGTTCTTTGCTTTGTTTTTACTCCAATTTCAACAAAGGCAAACAGCAAAGTCCCTCATCTTCCGCGTTACCTGGACAATTACTGGATCCTGACAGACTCAGAAGACAACTTGGTTCTCCACTGAGACAGGCTTCTCTAGTTCTGTCATAAGCTGGTGATTGCGGCGATCCGAAAGAAGTCTCTTCAAGCACCAAAACTAATTTTGATTTACCCAGATATAGACATCAACAATGTTGTAGGAAGTCTCCCCATCTCAGGACAGACTGGTTTGTATAGCTGGAATAAATGCAAATTACTTTTAAAATTTTTGAGATGTTAACCCTTTTACCCCCAGGCTATTTGGAAATTTCCAACCCTTAACCCCCAGGGGGTTATTTTTTCCCAGCACATTTTGCAGTATATTTTTTTTAAATTGCTCTAACATCCTTAATTTTTGTCATAGAGAGGTCAGGTTGGTCTCATTCTCTTGGAAAATGCCTGAATTTTCTCAAAAAATTATCAAAAATATGAAAAAAAAAAAAAATTTTATATAGCATTTTTTTGCAAGGACGTACCTGTACGTCCATGGGGGTAAAGGGATGGCTTTTGTGAAACGTACCAGTACGTCCTTTGGGGGTAAAAGGGTTAAATACAGTAAAGGGAAAACTGGTAAGGAATGGTGCTTGGCACTTTGGGACAGCGTTCCAACTTCTGTTAAGCTTATGAGTATCAACATTGACAACATTGCCAATTAATCTATTGCACAGCTTTGCATTATAGATAAAAAAGGCCATTACAGAAGGTCCCCAATTTATAAACATTCGGAGATATAAACACAAATCCAACTGAAGACAGCAAAGATAAGGTAAAGAAAGGCTGTGATAAAACAATATTATATCATTTAATACAGTAAGCAAAACCACATATGTAATAACCATATATCTTTTTCTTATGAAACTCTACTATTTTTTTACTTTTGTAGCTAGAAATCATAGGTATGGGATTCAGGTTAGGCCTACCCAAGGCCAAAATTTAACAAAATTTGACATACTAATAGCTTCTTGGGACTTATTAAGTTTGTAAGTTGTGAACATTCTGTAATACTAACTATTTGACATTATAGGACTTTTTAACAGTGTGTGTATACAGACATTTTGCAGACTCAGTAATTGAATAGTGGTAGTGGAAGTTCCCTGTAGAAATGTAACGGAAAGATTGCCAGATAGGATAGATAGTTGCTACTGTCATTTAGACAAGCATATGCTGAATGTTTTCTCAAAATTGCTATAACTGAAATAAACAAGTGAAATTCATTAATAGGTTTCACATTTGTCTGGAAAAGACACAAGGATTTTGTTTTATCAAGATATTGGGAGAAAAAAAGATGGTGGAAGAGGAGTAATTTCCCAAGCCATAGGCCAAACTTATATTTCCTTTCCTAATCTTTACCTTACACCTCACTTAAAAACATCATATTGCATATATTAAAAGCAAAAGCATCATAGGAAGCTGACAATCCAGGCATAATGTCATAGGATAGGACATTAGGACTACCAGTGGTAGGTTATTGAAGTCAGGTGTATGGATTAGTTACAAAGCTACCCTTTGGAATCTTATATTCAGTTCATAATGAATTATTGTGATGTCACCAAAGGCTCCTTTAGCAGCTGTGATGCTAGGTAACCTAGAATGGGTAAGTTAATGAAGGAATAGGAATATTTAATGGAGTTTTTATGTGTTCAAGAAAATTTATTATGATCAGGTTGTTGAGTCATCCTTCCCCGTACTGTATCAGATCGTAACTTTTTTAGTGCTAAAAAGTGTAAGCAAGTGACTCCTTTACCAAAAAATTGTTTGATCTTAGGAAATTTTGCTTTACTATTCATATAATTTTATATAAGAGCTAAAAGCCAAATCTACTTGATAACATTTGTTGAATTGTGAGCCATATAATATAATATTTAAGCAGAATTATCCCACGTGAAGAATCGAGTCATTAGATTATGAAGAAATGAAAAGTATAAATGCTGTGAACCCATGAGAGAATCAGTCAAAACTTTAACACAGGGTACTGGATGATTACCCCTAATGAACCAGTTCTTGTTTGTAATTAAATTTTTGGTGTAAATTTAAAAATTTCACTCAACATAATCTATGCTATCAGTCAACTTGATTTTAATCCTTCACAAAGCTTTGTTTTATTTATCACACAGTGTTACCTTTTTTTTAAAAAAACCCTTCACGTTATCGCAATTAGAGCTAAGATTCTTGGCCGAGTAATATGATTAAACTAGTTTTGAAGTTACAAGACTTCTGCAAAGTTAGAACTATCAGAAGTACAATACATTAGCTGTTTGCATTTTTTATACTGTAAACATGATGTATCCGGGGTACTGTACATTTTTGTCAATGTTTACTTATGAAATGGGCTTTGCAGTATATAAATGTCCTAATAACTATATCTAGACAGCACTTTTACATTGGGCAAAACAATATTCTGTTTTTAATAGTAGCACATCAACATTTTAGTAATAGTTTTGTTTTATTGCTTCATAATACGTATTACTTTACGAGTAGTTTCCTTCCCTTTATAACAACCTTGATCTACAAGAATATCAGAATACAATTTAAGTAAGAGAGAACAAACTTTCACATCTTTAATGGGGATCTCAATCAATAGTTGACTCCGTTAGAAAGCATTTTGACTTTGAATTTTTTTAGTTCTGTCAGACTGTCCCTTTTAGGAAGAAACCCATTCACCCGTTCTTTTCTGGTTTAAGATTTGTACACCATTCTATATTTTTGAACTGGCTATATTCACTGTTACGCTATCAAGGCAGAGGGAGGGAGAGTATTTGATATGATAACAAATCATTGATAATTTCATATGATTTATGATCGCCATTTTTACATTTTCTTCCTACATGTTTGCTCTTTGATTACTCTCTTAGCTGCAAATATACTGTACTGGTCTATATTTCATTCTTTGGACTATTTTTGCTTTTCTGTGAATTTACTTTGCCATGCTTTGATTTGCTTTGCTTTGCTTTGCCTAAGCTTACTATGCAATTAATGCTGAATTAATTTTTTTATATTAATTTGTGTAGTGCACTGTAGTCTGATATGAAGCCTAAAATTTTCTCTAAAGAGTTTTATACTGATAATGCAAAATTGAAATAATGTTACTTATTTTATTCCATCAAGATATGTGTTTATACTTGTTTTATTGTGAGAAAAGTTATTTGATATCTTCTAATTTTGATAAAGTAATTAGAAATTTTATTTTCTCATGTACAGTACTGTAAATGGTCATTTTGGTGGGAAGGAATTAGACAGCACAGAAAACAACGATAGAAGTAACACTTAACATTTTAGAAAGTGGAAAGGTTATTTGAAACATTCTGCTTTGAAAATAATAGGTGAAGTAAGCCTCCTTGCAACACATGTTAATAATTTTTTTAACAGCTACTATCAATGGGTAAGGTGATAGCTTTTGGATATTGTTGTAAAGAATTATTATCAGTTAGGCTAATTTATCCTAAAGCCTAATACCATGGCTAACTGGTACTCCTACCTTACAGAGTTGCATGATACAAATTCTATATTCTGAAGCCAATGTATATTTAATCTTTTATGTTTCGTCAAGTGTATGCATATGTATGTTTTTTCAATGAACCATGAATTGAAAAAAGGAAAATTATGTTAAGAAAATAGGTGACTTTCTATATAGTAAAGTTGTCGTCATCAGATCTGGAAATGATTTAAAATGTTAAAATCTTAATAGTACCTAAGGCTGAGACATATCTATACACTACAGTATCTAGTACGTTAATTCATGAGACTACATCTGTCATTGGTAGATATAAACTCTCTTAGTAATGCTTTAGAAACCATTTGCATCATTAAGATGAATGCTTGACGTAACACCTCAGCACATCAGATTTTTGTACTTTTCAGAGATGTAATTTGAATGATTTTTGATAGCTTTTTATTTAGAGGCAGTAGATAAATTTCGTGAATTGAATCTCAACTTGAGCTATGAGTTAGCTTAGGTTATACAAGGATATGAAATTACTGTTGGATGCTTGGACCATGCATACTGAGGTGTAGAAAATATGTGGTCTTTGTTGGTTATCAGATTTAAGGCCAGTGATTTGATATCTTGCAATGCTATACAGTATAAAAAGCCGTTATTTTACCTAGATTTAGCTGTTCAAATTTTCATGTATACATTATAGGTTGGGCATGAAAGGCTCTAGTCATACTGAAAGGTAAATGTACTATAGATTTGAATTATAAGGCAGCTCCAGAAATCAAGAGAAGGAATGAATGAATAGGGGAAGGTGTATGTTTAACGTAAAAGTTTTTGCCTGGGGAAGAGAAAGTATCTAAAATCATTGTGATTAGTCAATGAAGTATACAGATAATTACGTTACTGTATAAAGTATGGTAACTTTATGGTTAGACTGATTAGCTTGACAAGGATGGGATGAATTGACATCAAGACCTGGTAAATTCTAGATAGTGGAAAGGGGTTATATAGGCTACTGTATCTAGGTGATATTGTTGTAATGGCAAATTCAGAGGAAGAAATGCAAATTGATATTTTGGTTTGGCAAATTTAGTAATGGGATGGTTTGTAAAAAAAAAAAAAAAAAAAAAGAATCGCCTCATGAGACAAAAATGAGGATGGGATAAATTCAAGAAGTAAGAGGTGCTAATGTAAAGTGTGCTTGATTAGTGCAACTCCCAGCCTCTGACTTACAAATTTGGTGATTAATGTTATTGCATTTTCGGCTGGGAGAATGTTTATATTTCAAATTTCAAATAGTTTTCCCTGACGAAAGTATTTTTTATTTATGCAAGAATGCCCCGGTTCATATGCAACCCCTTTCTGACCCGATTACCTATTCATTTACGTTTTCTTAGAATAGAGTAATACCTTGAAATACGAGCTTAATGCGTTTCGGCACCCGAGTTCGTATGTCGATTCGCTCGCATCGCGGAGCGATTCTTTTTTATATAAAATAACTATAAAAAAATTAATCCGTTCCCACCCTCTGGAAAAACACCTAAAAACAGTATATTACAGTGGAAAAAACTTGTTTTTAATTGTTCTAATTCACAACCTACACTCACAAAATAACAAATACCTATGTACTGGTTATGATCTGCAATAAAATGTGACATTATTATGGAACTCTCACCTTCGAGATGGGCAGTAGCGGCTAATGGCGGTGTGTGCGGAGGAGGAGGTAGAGAGAAAGGGGAGAAGAGAGACTTGATGGCAACACGTTCGGTACGCTACACTTTTGTAAGACTACGTAACATAACTTAAACTTTGAATTTAAATTAAATGAAATTAGCTTATTGTACACACACTTAGAAAAAAATGTTAATCTTACGTTACACTAAATTGGATTCTAATTTTGTTTTCGTTTTCATTTTTTACTTTATCACTTCTGGCTTGGCTCTTTTTGACTCTCTTTCACTTTCACTTTTTGCCGGCCTTTTTAAAAGGAGCCTTGCTAGGGATGATTTATTTTGTCTCCCCTTCAAAGTGTTACAAAAAGGACATACACAAGTGTCGTCACAAAAGGCTAACGCACGACTACATGCCAACTTGTCCGGGTGCCTCTTTTCCATAAAATAAGAAAACTCCTGCCACTTCGCTAACATGTCTCTGATTTCCTTCGTAGAAAGGCGGTCCTCCTTATCCAACTCCTCCTCCCTACTGAGCTCCTGCAACACCTCTGAATGTTGCATCTCCTGGAGCTTGATCAATTCCTTTGTCGTGAGCTCTTCCTGATGCTCCTCGACAGAGTCGTCCACGTCTGCCTCATCTACCTCCAGCCCCATGGACTTTCCAAGAGACACGGGTTCATCAGGGTCTGGAGTATCGAACCCTTCAAAGTCCCTCTCAACGACGGAAGCTGGCCACAATTTCTTCCATGCTGAATTAAGAGTTCTTCGTGTGACACCCTGCCATGCATCATCAGTAATTTTTAAGCAATGGACGATATTGAAATGTTCCTTCCAAAATTCACGAAGGGTGAGATTGGTGCTGTCTGTGACATTGAAGCATTTCTTGAACAAATGCTTCATGTACAGTTTTTCAAAGTTAGAGATTACTTGTTGGTCCATGGGCTGGAGGAGTGGCGTGGTGTTGGGCGTGAAATAAAAGACCTTGGTGAACCTGTACTCATCGAGAATGTCCTCTTCGAGACCAGGAGGGTAACCAGGGCCATTGTCGAGAACCAGGATACATTTCATTGGGAGGCTTTTCTTGGCCAAATATTTTTTAACTGCTGGACCAAAGCACAGATAAAGTGAACCCTCGCTACTTCGCGGTTCGACCATCGCGGATTCACCACTTCGCGGATTTTTTCCATAACCCATATATATACAGTAATATATATATATATATGTATGCATGTATTTATGTATATGTATGTATGTATATATGTAGGTATGTATATGTGTATACATATAAATATATATATATACACACTCATATATATATATATATACAGTATACACACACATATATATATATATATATATATATATATATATATATATATATATATATATATATATTATATATATATATATATATATATATATATATATATATATATATATATATTATATATATATATATATATATATATATATATATATATATATATATATATATATATAATATATATATATGTATATATATATATATATATATATATAAAGTAGGAAGATGTGATGTAGTTCTAAGGGAAAAGTATGGGAAATATGTCTGGGTAATAAGCAAAGCTCTACCTCCAGTTTGTTTCTTCATTATGATCAGAGATAAATGTAAACAAAACATTGGTTGCCATTTTTTATCGTGCTTTTTAGCGTGTTTAGGAAACACATGATATAAAATTGCCTTTAATATTTGTGCCTGTTTTAGTTTAGGGTACTGTAGTACATGCATTAAGTGTTCTGTACTATAAAGGGTAGTTTGTTAACAGTACTACGTACAAGGGAAGGTTTTAAAAGTCTGAATATTCATGTTGAATAAAGAGGTAAATATGGTGTCACTACTTCGCGGATTTTCACCTATCGCGGCCGCGTCTGGAACCTATCTACCGCGATAAACGAGGGTTCACTGTAACCCATTCTGTGAAGAAATGCCGCGTAACCCAAGCTCTAGCATTAGCGCGCCAAATCACTTGCAGTTTTTCTTTCAAGATCCTTTGGCTCTTGAAAGCACATGGGTTTTCTGAGTGGTACACCAGCAGTGGCTTGATCTTACAGTCACCGTTGGCATTGGTACACAAGGCTACAGTTAACCGGTCCTTCATGGGTTTATGGCCCTGTAGTCTCTTCTCCACTGCCGTGATGAATGTCCTCCTGGGCATCTTCTTCCAGAAAAGGCCAGTTTCATCGCAGTTGAACACGTTGGGGGATGTATCCTTGTTCTGCGATAACTGAGGCAAAAGTTTTGACGTAGTCCGCTGCGGCTCGAGTCTGAACTTGCTGCTTCCCCATGCCTCACAACTGAGTATATCCCAGTCCATGTTTTGAAATTATCCAACCAGCCATGACTGGCTTTGAAGGTTTCCGCTGGCGTCGAAGTCTCCCCTTTCTTAGCTGCTTGCTTTCCTTTCAAGTCATCGTAGATTCCGGTGGCCTTTTCACAGATGATCGTCTCGGTCACGCTATCTCCCAATAACTGTTTTTCCTTTATCCATATTAAAAGAAGCCTCTCCATCTCGTCATGAATATCACTGAGCAGCTTGGAAAGGATGGTTAGTCCTTTGGAAGGCTTGGTGCTCTTTATAGCATCCTTCTGCTTGAGGATGGTACATATTGTAGATGTACTCCTCTCATATTGGCGAGCCAGCTCAGTCACTCGTACACCACTCTCATGTTTTCGATTATTTCATGCTTTATCTCAATTGTCATCATACGCTTTTTCAATATTAAACTTACCTGATAATCATGTAGCTGTCAACTCCGTTGCCCGACAGAATTCTACGGGAGGGATACGCCAGCTATCACAATACTAGAAGGGGGTGTACTCACCAGCGCCACCTGTGGCCAGGTACTACAGTACTTCTTGTTGACACCTCCTCAATTTTTCCTCTGTCGTGCTTCCGGCAAGACGTTCTGGGATACGCTTATGATCTTGGAGTATTTTCACGGCTTTTGGTGAAGTATTTCTCTCAGATTTCGGCTGTCGCTTTACTGGAAAACTTCTATATTAGCTTAGATAGCTATTATTTAGTTCTGATTAATGGTTAACGATCTTTTTGCTTGATTTGGAATCCCCACTTGGCTAACTCTTTGATTCAAGATGTCTGACATTTCACAAGCCCCACCCCATAGACGATGTAGGTCTTGTAATAGGCGTATTCCGAAGGCCTCGGTAGATCCTCACACCGCTTGTTCTGACTGTAGGGAAAGACCCTGTCAGTTGGAAGATCGATGTGAGGAATGCGCCGGACTTTCGGAACTTGATTTTGTCCGATTTCTTAAGTATTCAACCAAGTTAGAGAGAGAGAGAGTTAGGAGGAGTTCTTCTCGCTCTTCACTTTTTTCCTCACCTCATGATCCCCTACCTTTTCCTCCCCCTGTAGTGGCTACCCCCGAACCTACTATTTGCCCTCAACCTGATATGTCTGTTGTTTTGCGTGCCATTCAGGCTTTAGGTGACAAAGTGGAGTCGGTGGTTAGTGATCATAAGTCTCTTATGGCCGAAGTCAAGGAACTTAAGGTCAAGAGTGCAGTGGGTGGTAATAGTGCCAGTGCTGTGACGAGTGCTAGTGTCAGTGCAGTGCCAAGTGCTAGTGTCAGTGTCAGTGTGGTGCGTGAGGGTACTTCTGTGCGTGCCAGTCGTCCTCCCAGTCCGGGACCTCTTGCAAGCTCCCAAGCCCAGGGGAGAAGCAATGTCGAAGGGCAAAAGGGTTCGGCAGGCCTTGATCGGCGCACAGAAGTATCCTCGGTGGTTGCGGGCGTGTCTTCCAGAGACCGTCACTCCCACCCGCAGACGATTGAGCCCGTCTTTTACTCGTCTGCTGAAGAATTGTCAGGGAGGAAACGTTGGACTCAGGTCTCAAGACCTCTCAAACGCAGAGTCCAGACCTCAAGAGCTCTACAACCTGGCTGCAGTCATTGGATCAGCTCTGACTCGCCGCAGTCATCAGTTGAATGCACACCTCGTAAGAGGAGTAAGGTGCTGCCGCAACAGATCTCTTCTGTTAAGGCTTTGCCTCAGCAGACCTTAGTGTCTGCCGACCCCAAGTTGACTCTACTGCAGTCCATGCAGTCACAACTTGCGGTCTTGATGCGAGAGTGTCAGGCTGAGAAGGTTACACCTCCTCCTGCGATCGCTCCGCCTAACCGCAGTCCTGTCTGCCAGGCGTACGATGTTGAGGCTCCTCAGGATACCTTACCACGTACTGAGTTGCCAGTTTCCAGCGGTGTGCAGCTACCTCCGCCTTCCTTAAGGCAACCTCAGCAATGGGAACAGGAAGCTTATACCTTACTTCCTCCGCTTCCACTTGCGGTTCCACCAGTGAGGCAACACTCTCTTGAGGTACAACAACCTCTCCCATCCATGAGGCAGGCTCCTCAGCTCTCGCTGCAGCGACCTCAACCCTCCTCAAGGCGAGAGCCTCAACACCTTAGCCTTGCGCCTCAGGAACCTCAACTCGCGAGACAATTACTGCGTTCTGCGCAGCCACTACCTCTACGCTCGCAGCTCACACCTCAGGAACCTCAACTCGTTCCTCAGGAACCTGCTACTGCGCATCCACCAACCTTACAGCAAGCGCAACTCTTGAGTCAAGACACTCATGCCAGGAGTCAGCCTCCTCCACCCATGCGCCTACCTTCTGCTACTTCTTTTGACCAGCCTTTGCAGCCTGAGCCTCAGGTGTTGCCTCAACAGAGACTTGAGGATGAAACCACAAGCGCTTTTGCTCCCGCTCGTGCAGATTCTGCTGTTCAGCATACCTTACCTCTCACTTCGCTACACTCTGGTGATGAGGTTTCTGATGATGAGGCTGCACACCTGGATCCCTCATCAGACATGGATGAATCCAAGTCTTCTCCGCCTCCTATTGACTTTCGTAAGGTATTGGCTCTTTTCAGAGAGGTATACCCAGACCATTTTGTCTCTGCTACCCCCCGCTCTCCGCCATCTGAGTTTTCGCTGGGCATGCAGCCAGCCAAGTCTACTTATACTAAGCTCGTCTTTGCAAGGTCCTCTAAGAGAGCGTTAAGAATTTTAGGGGAGTGGTTGCAGTCTAAGCAGCAACTAGGAAAGACTTCCTTTATGTTTCCTCCGACTAAGCTCACTTCTAAAGCGGGCGTTTGGTATGCCACAGGAGAGGAACCAGGCTTGGGAGTACCTGCCTCTGCCCAGGCTGACTTCTCAAGTTTGGTAGACTCTCCTCGTAGAACAGCAATGAGGCGCTCTAAGGTTTGCTGGACCTTCTCCGATCTAGATCACTTCCTTAAGGGTGTATTTAGAGCCTTTGAGATGTTCAATTTCCTAGACTGGTGCCTGGGGGCCCTTAGCAAGAAGACCTCCCCTGCGGACAAGGACTCAGCCATGCTCTTAATGTCCTGCATGGAAAAGGCTATTAGGGATGGATCTGGCGAGCTTGCTTCAATGTTTGTGTCAGGAGTGCTTAAGAAAAGGGAGCAGCTTTGTTCCTTCCTTTCCTCCAGCATCACACCTTGTCAAAGGTCTCAACTCCTTTTCGCTCCGCTCTCTAAGTTCCTGTTTCCCGAAGAGCTTGTTAAGGACTTGTCTGCGGCCCTGATACAAAAGGACACCCATGATCTTGTGGCCTCATCAGCTCGTAAGACTAAGGTTGCTACCTCAGTCCCCAGGACTTATCGCACCCCAGTGGCTGATACTCCTGCTACGAGGTTTATTCCGCCCTTTCGTGGTAGAGCCCCCAGCCGAGGAAGCTCCCGTCCAGACTCTTCCAGGAGCAAGTCTAGGAAAGGTTCCAAGGCTTCTAAAGGCAAAAACTGACTCTCCTCCTCTCCAGACAGCAGTAGGAGCCAGACTCAAGATCTTCTGGCAAGCCTGGGAGAAGAGAGGTGCAGACGCCCAGTCTGTCAGTTGGCTGAGGGAGGGTTACAGGATACCATTCTGCCGCAAACCCCCTCTGACCACATCTCCCATCAACCTCTCTCCCAACTACAAAGAAAAGGACAAGAGGCTAGCGTTGCACCAGGAGGTGTCGCTCCTTTTACAGAAGAAGGCAGTGGTTATAGTCCGGGACCATCAATCCCCGGGCTTCTACAACCGTCTCTTTCTGGTGGCCAAGAAGACAGGAGGTTGGAGACCGGTGCTGGACGTCAGCGCGCTCAATGCTTATGTCACCAAGCAGACGTTCACGATGGAGACGACGAAGTCGGTCCTAGCAGCGGTCAGGCAGGAGGACTGGATGGTCTCGTTGGACCTGAAAGATGCTTACTTTCACGTTCCTATTCATCCAGACTCCCAACCTTTCCTGAGATTCGTTTTTGGAAAGGTTGTCTACCAATTCCAAGCCCTGTGTTTTGGCCTAAGCACAGCTCCTATGGTGTTTACGCATCTGATGAGGAATATAGCAAAATTCCTCCACTTATCGGACATCAGAGCCTCCCTTTATTTAGACGACTGGCTGTTGAGAGCCTCCACGAGTCGTCGCTGTCTGGAGAGTCTCAACTGGACTTTGGACTTGATCAAAGAACTGGGTCTGTTAGTCAATCTAGAAAAGTCCCAGCTCATTCCCTCCCAATCCATTGTGTACCTGGGAATGGAGATTCGGAGTCAGGATTTTCGGGCTTTTCCATCGGCCCCAAGGATAAGCCAAGCCCTAGATTGCATCCTGAGCATGCTGAAGAGGAGCAGTTGCTCGGTGAGACAGTGGATGAGTCTCACAGGGACCCTTTCATCGTTGGCCCTGTTCGTCGAGCTAGGGAGACTCCACCTCCGCCCTCTTCAATTCCATCTAGCAGCTCATTGGGACAAGGGTTTGACTCTCGAAGCAGTCTCAATCCCAGTCACCAAAGAGATGAAGACCACTCTCTTGTGGTGGAAGACCAATCTCCTTCTCAGGGAGGGCCTATCGTTGGCGATTCAGACCCCCAATCTTCATCTCTTCTCGGATGCATCGGACTCGGGCTGGGGCGCGACCTTGAACGGACGGGAGTGCTCGGGAACGTGGAACGAGGAACAGGAAACGCTCCACATCAACTGCAAGGAGCTACTAGCAGTTCATTTAGCCCTATTGAACTTCAAGTCCCTCCTGCTAGGCAAGGTGGTGGAGGTGAACTCCGACAACACCACAGCCTTGGCTTACATCTCCAAGCAAGGAGGGACCCATTCGAGGAGCCTATACGAGATAGCAAGGGCCCTCCTCATTTGGTCAAGAAGTCTAAACCTCACCCTAGTTACGAGGTTCATTCAGGGCAACATGAACGTCTCAGCAGATCGCCTAAGCAGAAGGGATCAGGTCATCCCCACGGAATGGACCCTCCACAAGAGCGTGTGCAACAGACTTTGGACCTTGTGGGGTCAGCCGACAATAGATCTGTTTGCCACCTCCATGACCAAGAGACTTCCTTTGTACTGTTCCCCAGTTCCAGACCCAGCAGCAGTTCATGTGGATGCTTTTCTGCTGAACTGGTCCCATCTCGACCTTTACGCATTCCCACCGTTCAAGATCATAAACAAAGTCCTTCAGAAGTTCATCTCGCACGAAGGGACACGGCTGACGCTGGTTGCTCCCCTTTGGCCTGCAAGAGAATGGTTCACAGAGGTACTACAATGGCTGGTCGACGTCCCCAGGACTCTCCCTCTAAGAGTGGACCTTCTACGTCAACCTCACGTAGACAGGTTGCACCCAAACCTCCACGCTCTTCGGCTGACTGCCTTCAGACTGTCGAAAGATTCGCTAGAGCTAGAGGCTTTTCGAAGGAGGCAGCCAGTGCGATTGCCAGAGCAAGGAGGGTATCCACTCGTAGAGTCTACCAATCCAAGTGGGAAGTCTTCCGGAGCTGGTGTAGAGCCAATGCAGTTTCCTCTACCAATACCTCTGTGACCCAAATAGCTGACTTCCTATTACATCTTAGGAATGAGAGATCCCTTTCAGCTCCTACGATTAAAGGGTACAGGAGTATGTTGGCTTCAGTTCTCCGCCACAGAGGTTTGGACCTTTCTTCCAACAAGGACCTTCAAGACATCCTTAAGTCTTTTGAGACTACTAAAGAACGTCGTCTATCCACTCCAGGCTGGAATCTAGACGTAGTCTTAAGGTTCCTTATGTCACCTAGGTTCGAACCTCTCCAGTCAGCTTCCTTCAAGGACCTTACCCTCAAGACTCTTTTTCTCGTCTGCCTTGCAACAGCTAAAAGAGTCAGTGAGGTTCATGCCTTCAGCAAGAACATTGGGTTCACATCCGAATCTGCAACATGTTCTTTACAGCTCGGATTCTTAGCTAAGAATGAACTTCCTTCACGTCCTTGGCCTAGATCGTTTGAAATACCTAGCCTCTCCAACATGGTAGGTAACGAGCTAGAAAGAGTTCTTTGCCCTGTCAGAGCTCTGAAATATTATCTTAATAGGTCAAAACCTATTCGAGGACAGTCAGAAGCCTTATGGTGTGCAATCAAGAACCCTTCGAGGCCCATGTCCAAAAACGGGGTTTCGTATTATATAAGGCTTCTGATTAGAGAAGCCCATTCTCACTTAAAGGAGGAAGACCTTGCTTTGCTGAAGGTAAGGACCCACGAAGTGAGAGCCGTAGCTACTTCGATGGCCTTTAATAAAAACCGTTCTCTGCAGAGCATAATGGATGCAACCTATTGGAGGAGCAAGTCAGTGTTTGCATCATTTTATCTTAAAGATGTCCAGTCTCTTTACGAGAACTGCTACACCCTGGGACCATTCGTAGCAGCGAGTGCAGTAGTAGGTGAGGGCTCAGCCACTACATTCCCTTAATCCCATAACCTTTTTTAACCTTTCTCTTGAATGCTTTTATTGTTGTTTTTATGGTTGTTACGGTAGGCTAAGAAGCCTTCCGCATCCTTTTGATTTGGCGGGTGGTCAATTCATTCTTGAGAAGCGCCTGGGTTAGAGGTTGTGTAGAGGTCCTTTAGTAGGGGTTGCAGCCCTATATACTTTAGCACCTTAGAGTTGATTCAGCCTCCTAAGAGGAACGCTGCGCTCAGTAAGGAAGACGAATTTAAAAAAAGGCAGAGTAACGGTTCAAGTCGACTTCCTTACCAGGTACTTATTATTTCATTGTTATTTTGAGATAACTGATTATATGAAATACGGGATACTTAGCTATCCTTTAATCTTGTACACTGGTTTTCACCCACCCCCCTGGGTGTGAATCAGCTACATGATTATCGGGTAAGTTTAATATTGAAAAATGTTATTTTTATTAGTAAAATAAATTTTTGAATATACTTACCCGATAATCATGATTTAATTGACCCTCCCTTCCTCCCCATAGAGAACCAGTGGACCGAGGAAAAATTGAGGAGGTGTCAACAAGAAGTACTGTAGTACCTGGCCACAGGTGGCGCTGGTGAGTACACCCCCTTCTAGTATTGTGATAGCTGGCGTATCCCTCCCGTAGAATTCTGTCGGGCAACGGAGTTGACAGCTACATGATTATCGGGTAAGTATATTCAAAAATTTATTTTACTAATAAAAATAACATTTTTCTTTTCACTACCCTTGTTTCCACTCGCTTGCTTTGGATCCATTGCTTATTCACTTAATTCTGTACTGATTAACGCAAAAACACATAAAAAATGCTAACACTGCGGCTGATCCTCGGAGATAACTTTACGCGACGGAGATCCGACGGGAAAGAGCGAGCAATATTGTCCTCAAGAGCAGCCTCTCACACACTCGGCCACCTAGCGGCCGCATAGGGAACCGTCTCGTATCCTCGTATCTTAAATTTGCCTCGTATCTCGGGGCAAAAATTTGCTCGAAACTTTCCTCGCATCTCGAATTTCTCATATGTTGGGACACTAGTATGTCGAGGTATTACTGTATTCCAGGGAGAGCTATTTATTTTAGTAACCCATATACAGTAATTCCACCATTTTCTATGATATCCTGAGGACTATACATATTTTTTATTTTTATAGTCTACAGTATATGCTATTCGTAGATAAATGTTTACTGCACATCTCACAAAGGTATGTTCTTTGTATTTCTTTGTCTTCATATTTATATATTTACAATTTTTATGTTATGATTATCTTGAAAGATGCATAAAGTGTCAGAGACAATAATTAAGATGATAATTAGATATGATGAAAGTGTAACATTTGCCCAGAAAAATACATGTGCTCGTGTGCACATTTGGTACTTCTTGCGTATATATTTTTGTGTGATTGGAGCGATATTTTAAGGTTTTTGGGGAAGGGGCTTACCACTGGTTAGTAAATAACATCATCATCATCATCATTATTATTATTATTATTATTATTATTATTATTATTTACTAAGCAATAGTCTCAGTTGGAAAAGCAGGATGTTATAAGCCCAAGGACCCCAATAGGGAAAATAGCTCAATGAGGAAAGGGGATAAGGAAATATACTACAAGAGAAGTTTAAGAATAATAACAAAAAATAATCGTTCATATATAAACTATAGAAACTTCAAAAGAACAAGAGAAAGAGAAATGAAATAGAATAATGTGCTCGAGTGTACCCTAGAGCAAGAGAGCTCTACCCCAAGGCAGTTGAAGACCATGGTACAGAGGCTTTGACACTACCTAAGACTAGAGAACATTGAATTGATTTTGGAGTGTCCTTCTCCTAGAAGAGCCACTTGCCACAGCTAAAGAGTATTTTACCCTTGCCAAGAGGAAAGGAGCCACTGCACAACTACAGTGCAGTAGTTAACCCCTTGAGCAAAGAAGAATTGTTGGGGAAGCTCAGGGTTGTTAAGTGTATGAGGACAGAATGTGGAAAGAATAGGCCAGACTATTCGGTGTATGTGTAGGCAAAGGAAAAATGAGTCATAACCAGAGAGAGGAATTCAATGTAATGCTGTCTTGCCAGTCAAAGGACCCAATAACGCTCTAGCGGTAGTATCACAATGGGTGGCTGGTGCCCTTGTTATTATGTCCTTATGATCCCCAGTGGGGAAAAATCTTTTTACTAAAGGCTCATACTTATCCATACTAAAGTCTATTTAATCAATCTATAAACAAATTTTGAAGCCAAATTTCTCAAGATTTGGAATTTACAGAGAAAATGGCTAATGCTTTTCTTTAATATTGACCAATATTTTGAATTTAAACATGAAGTGATATGGAATTTGATAGCCTACAATTTTTATATTCACTTGTAGGAAAAATTGAAAACTTCCTTATGAAAATTAATCACCTAAGTAAAAGGGACATCTATACATTGATAAAATATATATATATAAAAAATTAAAAGGTTAAGACAGTTTCCAATGTACAATTTTTAGTGCATAGAATTCTCATTCAAGTAATTTTTAAATGAAAAATATTTTCTAGAAGAATAGTAGGATTTTGAAGTATTCTACAGTAATTCCTTTTCTATATTGCTGCTCACCTATTTCACTCTGAGTACATCGCTGATTTGTGAACGTGTTATATGTTAATCTGTATTATGGTCTCCTTTAAATAGTGGATTTCCGAGGGCAGATAAGTTTGATGTTATAGTATTCATATTTTGTTTATCTTTTGTTATAAAGTCACTCCAGTTCATAAAGATAATAAAAAAGATGGAAAAAATTATAAAAATAATTTAAATAACATGCAGTAGATTTCTGTACAGTATTTACTTTGCAGTTTTTGAGCTATTCCAGGGGTTGGGAGGTTTCTTGAGATGTAACACCCGTGATAGCAGATGGGTAACTTTAATCCAAAAATAGCAATGTTTTAATGGGGTGAGGTTTATTCTTCAACTATTTTTTGTGACATCTTTAGTAATGTGGCTTGTCATATTATTGTTGTGGGGTCAAGCACACAGATTTTCAGTAAGTCTTGTTTTTTCTCAGGCAGAGATGTTGAAGGCAAGGTAGATAATAGCTAGTAAGTAGTGGTGTATGATGAATCCCCGTTTCAGGTTTTACAAAAGAATATTGCAGAAATGTTCTAAAAGAAATTACTTTGGTAAGTTCTAATGTGTGTTTATTCTTCAATGTTATCTTATGCGGTTCTCCCAAGACAACTTATGCATCACAATTGATTTTCCAGTATTTTTGCAAATAAAGTGTATAGATTTATGTCTCAGGTTGCAGGGATATCAACTAATGGTATTTCCTGTTTATTGTTGATGCCTTGTCTCCCAAAAAAGCATTTAATAGTTTTAGAATCAATAAATTACCTAACCTAGCTCCTGCTACAGATCAGGCAGCTCAAGCTAATTTACTGGAGCCCCTAGTGAAAGGCCCGTGCCAACAAGAAGTGTTGGCTTTAATACACTACGAATGCCAACTAGAGGGGGTCTTTGGGGCTTCAAAGAGACTGGTTCACTGATCTATTATGTGTTCTTGGATTGCCCATGAAGGATGCCTAAAAGGACCAATCTTCTCAGACAACTTGTTTCATGAGCCATTTACCTAGGCGCATTGAGACTGTTTACTGTATAGTCATAGAAAAAGAATTTTTTAGGCTCTTTAGGCTGTCTATCTCAGGTTCCAAGAGGTAATCTATCAATAATATGTATCAGAGACTGTAGCATGTGTAATTTAGTTGGTACAGTCTTCAGAATGTTTCAATGTCTAGGACAAGTTTGACAATGTTATCAAGTTGTTGCATTTTCTGTTCAATGAAAGGATACTTCCTTTTGGTTATTAAGGGTTATATGTCCATTCTTGATACATTTCTCAGGTAATTTGGGCTGGATTTATCCTCTCGGGTATTATCGCTGATGTCTTCGGGTCTTTTGCTATTAGGAAACTGGTTGTCAGGTCTATATATGGTATTTGGTTGTATTTGAAAAAAAAGAGTCCACATTTTGAACTTTTGGAAGGGGTGTCCCTCAAGGATCTTACAGCCTTGGCCCTTTTATTATTATTGTTATTACTTGCTAAGCTACAACCTTAGTTGGAAAAGCAGGATGTGCTATAATCCCAGGAGCTCCAATAGGGAAAGTAACCCAGTGAGGAAAGGAAACAAGGAAAATTAGAATATTTTAAGAACAGTAATAAGATTAAAATAAATATTTCCTATATAAACTATAAAAACATTAACAAAACAAGAGGAAGAGAAATAAGATAGAATAGTGTGACCAAGTGTACCCTCAAGCAGGAGAACTCCAATCCAAGACAGTGGAAGGCCATGGTACAGAGGCTATGTTAACACCCAAGACTAGAGAACAATAGCTTGATTTTGGAGTGTCCTCCTAGAAGAGCTGCTTACCATAGCTAAAGTCTCTTCTACCCTTACCAAGAGGAAAATGGCCACTGACCAATTACAGTGCAGTAGTTAACCCCTTGAGAGAAGAAGAATTGCTTGATAATCTTGGTGTTCTCAGGTGTATGATGACAGAGGAGAACATGTAAAGAATAGGCCAGACTATTCGGTGTATATGTAGGCAAAGGGAAAATGAACCGTAACTAGAGAAAAGGATCCAATGTAGTACTGTCTGGCCAGTCAAAAGGACCCCATAACTCTTTAGCGGTAGTATCTCAGCGGGTGGCTAGTGCCCTGGCCAACCTACTACCTTCAACTAAGCTATTACATTAGTGAGAAGCAGACTCATTCCAAACAATGTGGGGTTTTTTATTGAGAAAATGGTTTTGTCTCTTCTTTAGCTTTTGGGAGAAGAATTATTTTAAGATGAAAAGTGTTCCATACTTTTTCCAATTCCCTTGTTAGGGAGAAAGGTGGGTTGTGCACCAGAAGATAGTTTTTTTTTTTGACTGATTAGGGAAAAGGCTCCTAATTTGTTTTGTGGCGGTAGAGTGCCAGAGCATTCTCTCTCCAAGAAATGCTACGGTATGTCCTTTCATATTAGGTGTTTATTAACCGAAGCTCATGTGGTATTGGATACTTGTCAGAAGAGAGACTTGAAGGTTCAGGCACATGATGTGAGTGTGGCTACTTCCCTTAATATATTGAGAAATTTTTTTTGTAATGGGTTTCTGGAGCACTTCAATGACGTACCAAATCTATTTTGCCAAGTGCCAATTTTTCCTATTTTATTATCGTTATAAATTTAAGCTTTTATAAACCCTCCTAACACATATAAACCATTACAGGATGCACATTTAAACATGTTTTAAGCAAAAAACTTACATTTACTGTAGACACATCCTTACATATGCATAAAAGAAAAAATGAAATCAAAACACTCACCATTAAAGGTACGTAAACTCCAACCTAATGATGGCCTAATTGCGGAAAGTTACCATTGTTTTCGCTGTCCTATTGAAAGTGACATTTCCCATTATTCTTATGTTCTTATGGTACTTCTTAATACTGTACTGTATAATGAATGGTAAATTCATTGATGCCGTAATGGCGACATATGTTATGTTCGCGTAGCTTCTCCCATTCTTACGCATGTTAAGGAATTTCATCTTCTCTGCTATAGTAAGCATCTTCAGACATGTGGGTGTAGTGCTAGAAATCTTAGAAGGTGCAGAACGTTTAGCTGGCACTGTAGTGCTTGAAAGCAATTCGCAATCTTAGCAAAAAATATAAACTAATAAAACATCGCACAACACAGAAAGGTGCAGAGCAATGTCTCGTACATATGTGAAGAAGCAGACTGGATTTTGTGGGATGCTTGAGGGTCATCTTAGAGTCCGACAGCCAATCAGCGGCTAAGATACTGATCAGCGTGCTCTTATTGATTGTCTCCTCTACTGGCCAATAGTGTGCCTTGTATGAAATCATCTGGACCAGCTAGATTACTCTCCTCATATAGTACTGTTTTCAATGTGGATTTGTAATTCATTGTCACCTAACAGACTGCATTTTCTTTTTCCTGACAACCTATACAAACTGTGTAAATTGCATTCTTGTTACTGAACTAAATTTGTTATTTTTTTATTACTGTAATTTACTTTATTAATTATTAGAAGTGACTATGACAAAAAAGGATAAAATCTGAAAAATATCAAACTTATCGGCCCTCAGAAACCAGCGATATAAAAAGGAGTCCGCGGTATGGGTTTACCTTTATTGATAAATCCTTGTTATACTTGATTACCGTGTTGGTTTATAGGCCCTTGTGACTACTTATTATCTAGTACAGTACTGCACCTCTCAATCTGGATTTGTGCTGTATTACACAGTTTCTATATAGCTTTCAGTGTGAGCTATGAAGTATCTTGCAATTTGATGTGAGTCTTGGCTGTTATGTTGCTGTAAATATTTAGGCTTGGGTATTTGGTTAGATTAGTCTTTTCTTTCTCGTATTTTTCTCTACCCCCTTTTTTTTAGTGTGAAATTTTGCCAAATAGTATAAATTGAATTTGGTAATACAATTGTTTCTATACTTGCCTAAGGTTCATATCATTTCCCCTTGCCACCCCACTGGTTAGTGTTGTTAGGTGCTTGTTGAATGCATTTTTACTTTGTGTACAGTACTGAAATGACTTACCCACATCACTGCCATTGCCATACGCTGCAATATGGGCACAATAGTATATTAGGGGAGACTATTGAATTGAGGGATGAATGGAAACTTGATTGTTATGATCGACGTTGATACTTAACGAGCTTCAAATAGGAAGCCATACAAACCTCAAGTGAGTATAGAAATAATAAATATTATCATTAAAGTTTTATTTTGTATTTTGGCTATGTAAAGAGGTAAGAATCATAATGAAAGTACATAGGTACGACCAGTGAAAGCAAAATGGTTATTGTTCTATGAAAATAAATTGGTATTCTACTTCCATAGCTCACTAATTTTTATCCACTCTTAAAGAGGCTGAACTAAAGTAATTAGAGTACCTTGTACTTGGTTTAGATGTTGACAGTTTTTATTTTTTCATCCCACTAACATATATCTACTGTAGTTAATGTATGCTTTTGTGAACAAAGTCAGGTGACTTCATTATGATTATAATCATTAGGATTTAAACTGATAATATTTGGGGGAGAAATAGGGTCACAGCTCTGCTACACCATTATGGGAAGTTACATTAGTTCGGGGATCTTTAAGATAATCAATAGGCTTTTAGACAATCCTCAGACTGGTTTTTACAATTCTGATATATTCATGTAATATGATCAACATCGGCTCAGTATTATAGTATGACATTTCTTTTTTTCTGTTTACAGTTTCAGCGCCAGCAGAAATGCGAACTGATCAAGGTTTTGGGATGCAGTTTTACACACATGATCTGCAACTCAGGCCAAAGTCAGGCTGTGAATTGACGCTTCCTGGAGATTCCACGACGTAAGTTAACCCATTTTGATTTTGAGATGACATATGCCATTACAAAGTACATGCGTTAAATATGTAACACCATTCTTTCCTTTCATCATAGTTGATTATAATATGATGCGCAATCATTAAAATCTCCCTTTACTTGACCTTGATGCCTATGGAGGTGCAAACCCGTAGGGTATTTTTCGTAAATTATTTGAATTATATGCTAAGAGAATTATTTTTGACCTCGTAGGCTATCTTTTATTATAAAAGATAGTTAGAAGAGGTTCTTTTTTCCATTGGGGGTAAAATTTTATAATACTGCATTTGATGAGTGTGTTAATTTGATTGTGATAATTCTACCCCTGCCAATTATACATATCTACCATATCTAAAGATTTGGAATATCTGTTGGTAAAAGCGGATTTTGAGCGAAGCAAAAAATGTATTTTTGGGTGAGATAACCATGTCGTCCTGATGGAAGGTTCCTATAAGTAGCTTGCTAAGGGATATTTGACCAGGTTCCTATAAGTAGCTTCCTAAGGGATAATTGACTACAGTGATATTCCCAGAGAATTTACCTTTAGGTCTCCAGAATTCTAACTCCTGGCGTGAATATCCTTAAAATTTCTCTTAAGGATATCGCATAAATCAGGGGACGTATATCTTGATTTGACACATAGCAATCTTCATCCCGAATAGAGTTTTCGCTTCGAGGGGGAAAGTGGCAAAATAGAAGGGGAGCCGTTATCAAGGTACCCTTCCTCCCGTACCACTACTGAGTATCTAGATGGCGCTGTATGTCAACCGAGCGCGCTATTCCTTGTAGCGTT